>NC_057802.1:17737071-18023142 GCF_018294505.1 Triticum aestivum | reverse complement strand
CGCCGCCGCCGAGCCCATCGCCGCCGCCCTCCGCCGCCTCGCCGCCGCCCTGCCCTGCAGCCGTTCGCCGGAGCCGCCGTCTCACCGGAAACCGCCGTCATTCCGTCGGTTTTCACCGATTTCTAGGTATAAAACCTAGATCGTTTTTTAGGGTTTTTGTCGGTTTATTTCGGTTCAACGGTTTAGATCGGTTTTTAGGGTTCTCTAGTTAGCGAACGTTTACTGTTTAGTTCGTTTAAACGAACACGTTCGTTTGTTTGGTTTTGTTAGCGAACGTTCACTCGATAGGTTTTTCTTTTTATTTTATTTTCGGCCAGGGACCTATCCGCGAATACTTTTTCTCACAGATTAGTCCCTGATTTTCAAACCTTCGCAACTTTTTGCACGTTCGTCTAAATCCAGTGAAACCAACGCCAAAATCTTCGTCTTGTTCCCCTCTTTCCTGATAATCAACTTGAACATGGCTTTGACAAATTAAAATTTGGTTGCAAGTAGATTTGAATTCGAACTTCTTTTGATCGTAGTTTGAGTTTCGTAGCTCCGATTTGATTGATTCTTTTTCCAAATCGAAGCTCTTCAGTTGAAATTTCAGTTTGGGTCTTTTCATTTGAGTTTTACCGTTGCATCTTATGCTTGAGTGATTATGTATGCTATTGTTTATTCACGATAGAGTTTCTGGAGTGCGAAGCATGCTACTACGAGTCACTAGGGATTTCAGATCGTCAGCAAGGCAAGTAACACTTTGATCATATCCCTTATTACCCAGTTTTTATGCATTAGTTTCAATCCTCAAACATAGCATGAGTAGGATCTGTTTAACATGTGGGTAGTGGTAAGTAGTTGTTGAGGTAGTATCTATTGCCCTTTTATTCAAGGGATTTTTACATCTGTGCCCCTGGTTCCTTAGCTCTACTCATTCATCCCCGCGCTCTTAACTTTTGCTCAATTTTCCCCACTCCTTGCCAGAAACCCTCATAATGGGCACAACGGACGTTGCCGTCGGGTCAATGGCTTGACCGTTAACTCTGACTAGTGGGGCCATGCTGGACTGTGTCGTTCGTTCGACCTGACAAGTGGGGCCGCGTTGGGTCGTGTCGCTGTTCGACCGTTGGGCCGTGGTTTTGTTGGGTCGTCCTTTGCATTAAACGTCTGCGCGTGCTGCCAAGACAGAAGCCTGCTATGCATGCACCCAACAAACCATGCCGCATCGATCGAGCCTGCATGCGCCGATGCCATGATCCCACGATGCGCCGACCGAGCCTACTTGCACCGATCGAGCCTTCATGCGCCGATGCGTCCGCCATGATGCACTGACCGAGCAGCTTTTTGCACGCCAGCCGCCACGGATGCAGCGACGGTCACTGTCGCTGGTTCCTCTCTTCTAGCTAGGTGGCTACATATTTGTGGCTTGTGTAAAAAAAGAGCCACTCCCTTTCTTCGTTGTACTCATGCATCCCTACTAACAAAGCTTGTGTGCATGCACTAGGTGGTTACTAACAAGGGAACCCTACTAACAAACTGAGCTCTCTAAGAAAATAATAAACAAATATGTAGTCCCAATATGTAGATAGGGCCAACAAGCCCATAGCACGATCATATAGCTCAAACTAGGAAGAACTTAATAATATAATAGATAGAAAACTTAATAATAGAATTCAAGAAAAGGGCCAACAAGCCCAAAGCAACTCCAACATAGTTCAATTACAACTTAACATAACATAGACTAAAAAAAGATAGAGGGTTTAGAACCCTAGCCGCCGCCTTCTCCACCTCGCTCCTCGTCCGAGCGCCCTTTTCACTGCTCCTCTGGGGTGTTGTCGATGGGGTACGGAAGAGTGTGCATGCGCGTCGCGGTGGGGAAGATGTTGTTGTACTCCGTGAACCTGTTGTGGGTGGTGAAAGCGATGAACTCGGAGCCACACCAAAACACCCGGCCGAGGAGGTAGAAGGCGTCAAATGTGTTGGTGATGTGGGCAAGGAGAGCAACCACCACCGGGTTTTGGATGACCTCCTCGACGCGGAACGTCGTTGGAGATCGCCTCGGGAGGTAGTGGTCGCCGGACGCGGGCAAGAACTCGGTGAAGTTCCTTGCGGTCCTCAGCCTTGATATCGCCCACACACGTAGTGTGCGATCAACGTACACGCCGGTAGGGTAGAGCCTCTCCGGCATGGTGGGTGGGAAGCGTTAGGTTGGTCTGGTGTACTGCATGGCTGAGGGATGTGCAGAAGATGGAGAAGGGGTCGAAGAGCAAGAAGGGCAGATGGATGAGGGATGGCAGAGGCAGAGGGTGGCTTAAATAGCCGTAGTGCTATGTGTTATTTGGTCGTGGCAATAACGGGGTCAAATGTGAAGTTAGTAGCCCATTTTCAAACGCACCGTAGCATCGGGAGTGTACACGCGTGGGAAAAGGTGGTTTGAAAAGAAGAAGAAAAACAAACTAATCGCACACGTCAGAATCCGTGGTCAAACCCGATATTATATGAACAAAAAGAGACAATTTTTGAAGAGCTTGTGGCCATTTTGAATGATAAAAATAATTTTGCCCTTAAAATTTTGGTCATTTTGCATGATAAAAAGAGATAGAGGGCTTGTGGCCATTATACAAATGCAAAATGACCCATGTTTTTATAGTTTGTGGCCATTTTACATGATAAAAATAAATTTAGCCCTTATAAATTTGGTCATTTTACATTTGTATAGAACAAAAATAACGATGCAAAAATAGAGCAAATGATGCAAAAATACAGAGCGGCACGTTCACAAAAAACAGAGCAAACGATGCAAAAAAAAAACAACGCAATTGGACGGCCCAACCAGAGCTTGGTTTCCTTTTGGGCCCAATAACAACCTTTTTTTCATGGAGTCAGTGGTGCACGAGCAGCCGAGCACAACCAATAGGATCGCCTCTCGCGGATCGCCCCACGATCCAACGATGCGGAGACGTCCTTGTGATTCAACGGCGCGGAGCCTGCACACAGCTATCCCACCTAGTTCCTTCTAGAAGGCCAGATCTGAGGGCTATTGCTTGGCGCGAGGGAATGATCGGACGGCTGACGTTGGGAGATAGGGTTAGGTCAAAGCCCACGGGGTTTAGAGGTGTTTTGAGCTGGTCAACGGGGTTTCGAAGGATTTGACTGAGTATAACTAATTTAAAAAAATCAAAAAAATATGAAACCTTTGTCGTTCGTCGTTTTATAAGACAAACTAACGTGCAAAAATACTAAACTTGGTTTATGGTCATTTTCATGAAAAAAAACCTAGCTGGCACGATCGAGGTCAAATGAGCACCATTAATTTAAAAAAATAAAAAAGATATATAACCTGCTCACAATGTTGCCTTATGTGACATGTTACCAACCAAAAATCATTAACTTGATCTATGGTCATTTTAATGAGAAAACCTTCAGACATATGAGCTATCATGTACATGATTTCATAGAGTTCAAGGAGAGGAGGTGGTGTTACCTTCTGTTCTTGAAAAATTAAAAAAAATCAAAAAATCACTAAAGCTTTATTTTAAAGTGAATAAGAAGGATCTGAAGTTAGTTTTCCATTTTCATACTTCAAAATGTGTTTTTAATAGTTTTTGTATTAAAGCATATGTTTTCAAAAGAAAATGTAAAAATATGAAGATTAATTCACACATATGAGCTATAACCTACAAGATTTCATAGAGTTCAAAGTTCTTTGACCTCCCCTAAATCACCTCAAATTTTGCACACATGATCTCGTACACAAACATAGATAGTTGATAATACATCTTCATTAAAATGTTGTTTTTTGCTCTGTTATTGGAATATTTCTTAAAAGGGAACCCTTGATAAAACACTCTATGAAATCTTGTTTCAGTGTTTTGAACTATGATGGTTTGCGGCATATGTGTGATTTTTGCAGCACCTGAACTTTCAAAACACTGAAACAAATCATAGCAGATAAATTTTCATGAGAAGAACTTCACACATATGAAGATTTGCAGCATATGTGTGATCATTGCAGCACCTGAACTTTCAAAACACTGAAACAAATCATAGCAGATAAATTTTAAAACAAAAAAATACCCAACATAGACAACCACATGCATATAAAATTCATCCAACCACCAAAGGTAACCCACATCCTATTCACAAACACAGTTCACCCACATAGTTCACCCACATAGTTCAGCAAACAACCTAAAGTACTTAAAACACATCATAACATCATAACATCAGGGAAGGGGGGAGACATGACTTTGGCTAGGGCAGCATGCTGCCCCATGATCTTGTAGTCCCCACTGTGGATGGCCACATCTTCTGCATGAGCTAGAAGGTGAACGAAGCGGCCGGACTTTGGCTTTGGCTTGGTGGTGCAGTAGGGGCAGCGCCAAGTTTTGGTCTTGCTCTTGTAGTAGTAATCCACGCCCTTGATCCTGATCTTCTCCTCTTCCTTCTCTTTGAAGGAGGCGAAGTTGCCGCGGTCCACATCCATATCTTCCCTAGAGACATACTGCACACACGAATGAATTACATCAGTACATTATAGATTCATGGGAATACACCATGTCAAACAGACTAAATGAACAATCTAAATTTCAAGTACGCTTACCTCATACTCTTCGTCGTCACCATACGCTGGATCGTACGGGTCGTCGAAAGTATAGTATATCTTCATCCTCTTCCCCCTACCATCATCCTCCTGAATATACAATTACATCCATCACTAGTAAATACATAAGCCAATTGAAAATTTAGATATGCACAGATGACAGATTGATCATAGGGCTAATATACTATGATCCTATTTGTATTTTCCATTGTCATGCACACACATTGAACAAAAGAGCTAATATAACTACATATTAAAATTTAGATATGCACACCTGATCATAGGCCTAATATACTATGATCCTATTTGCATTTTCCATTGTCATGCACACACATTGAACAACAGAGCTAATATAACTACACTAGAAGAACGCCCGTGCGTCGCAACGGGGCCACATTAACTTTAAAAGTTCAATATCAATTATGTTAATATAACATTTAATATTCTCATACATATTAAGTGACATTGACGATGTTTTTTACCATCAAATTCTCACACACACACCCTCTCCCTCCCTCTTCCTCACTCTCTCTCCCCCTCTCCCTCACTCCGGAGGTGGGAGGAAAATAAACCCGGAACGGAGACTACCAACTGAGACATTAGGACTAGAGATCATTTAGTTGATAAGAATAAATAGAAAACGGTGTTAAAAAGGAGAAACAGATTAGAATACATTAAAAACCAAAAGGACGATGTAAAAGGGGATTCGCCCTGCCCCCCGGGCCTTGCCACCGAACCGGCTCAGCGGTCCAGTCCCCACGCGGTCGCCTTCTCCTGTTCCCCGAGCCGCATCGCTACAGAGCCGGGCTCCCGCACGACCACCTCGCTGGCATCGAAGGGGAATGGATAAGAGTGACGCCCTTCCTTCCCTGCCCCCATGGCCTCACTCCTCCTCGACACCCCCTCCCAAATCCACTTCTCCTCCCCGCTCACTCGATCCCGTCGATCTGGACGAAGTCAGACGCCACGGCCACCGTGACCGACCCCGTCCACATGGCCACTGCCCTTCCTGCGGGCTAGGAGCTTGTCGATGTTCTCCGAACGCCTTCGCTACTTCGTCTGCGCCAACGAGATCAAGTCCAGCACCCCCGCATCGACGTCGCTGCCGTCTTCCTCAACCTTGGGCCACCGCGACATTGCCGTTCGATCCGAGCCGCCCCGAGCTCCCATGTCTTCCCCAATGGCGCCATTGACACCGCCATGAACTCTTCTTGCCTTTCCCCTGTGTCGGGGATATACCCCGCGGCGTAAACCGGCCGGAAGTATAACCCGGCCGGATTTGGCGGTTTATTTGAGACCCCGCTGACACTTGGTGATTCACCGGTGACCCGCACAGACCAAACGGTTTACAAGCAACCTGACTGAACATTATGATTCACTGGTAACCCGGCGGGCGGGACAGACGGTGACAAGGTCCAGAAGGCCGGCTCATGTTATGATGGGCCGGTTTGAGAGGAAAGGCGTGAGGAATATTTGTCTTACAAGGAGTTAAGACCTGGACTTGTATCCAGTTTGTATTAGAGATAGACTACTCCACATGTAACCCGCCCCTTCAACATATATAAGGAGGGGCAGGGCTCCCCAAAGAGGAACAAGCGACAAGCAAGAAGAAACAATCTCTAGGGCTAGACACAAAGAGCTTGTTTACCGGCGACTCCCTCGTGGTCATAATGAGACCTAGCCTCAAACAACATGTAGGTTGTTACCGGATGATGTTTCCCGGGGCCGAAGCTGTCTAAATCCTTGTCTTGTGTAGCGTCTCTCGATTCCGCTCAACCCCTCTCAAGCTACCACATAGATGCGTTGGCCTCGCGACTAAGTTCTGACACTAAGGACATCTGCCGTGACAATTCCACGATAGTTGGCGCCCACTATGGGGTTCGCGCACGGTGGTGTTGAGTTATTGGAGGGATCTCTCTTAGGGATGAAAAATAATCTTGCAAACAGCCGGATGACGAAAAGACGGTGCGGAGGATCTACATCAACTCTGAAGTTCGTCGCTCAAAAATTGGAAAAAGCTCGGGCGAGAACACAGGTCACGTAGAGTTCGTCGTGGTCGAGACCTATAAGAGTTTCCGTCGGATCAAACATAACTGTATTGCAATATTTCGTCGAAACCGCCGCCTCGATTTCTACGTTCGAGTCCGATTGCGGCTGCTTTTGATGTCTACATCAGCTATTGTCTTGACTAACGGATCTCAAGTTCAAATCCACCACTACACTACTCCGAGGCGTGGAGACCGAGGCCTGCAAATCAATTGCAAGTACCACTACCCGGGGACGAACGCACAGCCCGCCGTCCCTATGCCCGGCTCATATTAACAGGTTGAAGGCAGCCTAAGTGGTCGATTACAAGTCGCCGCTCGATGGATGCGCGCGGCGCTGGCCGCCCCTAGTTGTCCTCATCAATTTCAACGTGCCAGGAGGAATAAATCAAAGATTTATTTTCTGTTCAAATATTACATCCACTCTAAAGATCAATTAGCACAGGTTATGTGGAGTTTGAAAACGTCAAAGGAAAAGTCCACGGGAAGATGCGCTAGCTCGTTCCCAAAACAGTGCTAATACTACTAATCCACGGAAAGACACGACCTGGAGGGTCAAACCTAGGACGAACAGGACAAGGACGTGGAGGGGAGTTGGATCCGGTCTCCGCCGCTGTGTCCTCGCTTCCGAGCCGCCCCTACGCCGAAACTCGCATCAAGTTGCCGGTCTCCGCCAGCGCGCCCCGGTGGCCGAGCCACCTCTGCCGGTCGCCGCCTTTCGCGGGTCTCTGAGCCGCGGAGAATCCCCTCGTCAGTCTGCTCCCTCGCCGTCGAGCCGCCGTCTTGGCTGAACTGTCAACTGCCTTCAGGCTGCGTGGCCGCAATTTTATCGTCACCACCTCTGCTGCAGTGCTGCCGAAAGTCGCCGCTGCCGGCCTCCACTGCTGCGGCCGTCCAAACATCCGCCCGGCTCACGTCCGAGTCCGAGACGCCCTCACTGGCATCCAGCGGGCTCATCTGAATTACACTGCCGGGTTTGCTCCGCTCCAACGCTCGCCCGTGGGCTCCGACCCGCCGCCGGTCGCTGCGTCCATGTGTCCGGGCTCTTCTAAGCTTGACCAGGGCCTCGTCCATCGATGTGTTCCGCTGCAGAGAACCGCCCCGCCTAGGAGCTGCTCTGTTGACTTGCTGCACCTCCATTGCCGCCGATTCGCGCCTCTGCTGTCGCAAGATCACGCTTCCAAAAACTGTCCGCGCTGCAGCGAGCCGTTGTTCCCGCGGCCTTGCTTCTGCTATGAGCCACCGGTGTAACTCCTACATCCGCCCGGCTCACTTGCGCCGCCGCCATCCCTCGTGCTGACGAACGCCTCCTGCTGCCCCAGTGTCGCACTAAGCCCTGGCATTATGGAGTTCTTGCCCGATCTGGATCAGCCTGTTCTTTGGACTCGAGCTGCTGGATATAAGCTTGTTGTGAAGCATTCAAGGGACATTCGGGCGGACGTACACACGGGTCATCTTTTGTCCGGGTAAAACAAGACAAGGGCTCACTCTTTATGGAGACACCACGAGATCCTCTCTCGTTCACAAGCATCATGTGATATCCATCCAACGTCTGTTTTGTATTGGCACATATTATTTTTGTCAAAAGAACAATTGCTTTGATTTATTTTGACATGCAGGATACTTATCCATTACAAAAGGTGGTATTGTATCACGGTTACGGAGCGCGCTAGTATGAGTTTGCACTAGCGTTCGACCATGTCACACTGCTCAATGGACACATGCAAGCCGCCATCCCCACAGTCCAGTCTGCATCAACAAACGGCCAACTCTCTCGTCCGCACCAGATTACAACGCCGCGGCCGACTCTCCCCGTCCGCACCAGCTTACAAATGTCACGGCCGACTCACCCGTCCGTAGCAGATTACCATACTGCGGCCGGTTCACCCGTGATTGATTTCAGCTTCATCCGGTGATCATCAACTTCATGTCGGATTATTTTCGGCCTAAACACAAACAGGTGATATCCATCTAAAATATATTTTATTAGCACATATTATTTTTGTCAAAGAGCAGTTTATCTTTGTCTTGGTCTGCAATATTGTTTATACAGGACAATTATTCACTTCAAAAGCTATGGCTGTGTCATTGATGAATAACTTGCGCCACCATTATAAGGCGCTAGTATCTTACCATGCCATCAAGCTCGATGAATATATGTGCAAGCCGCCATTCTGCAGACCGGTTTACATCAATATGATGTGGCTAACTCGCCCGTCGACGCCGGTTTACAACGCCGCGGCCGACTCATCTGTCCGAGCTGCCTCTGATGCTGCGGTCGTCTTTGCTGTCCGTCTCTTGCGGCTTGGTCTACTTCAACATACCGGGCCGCACCTGTCTGCATGAGCTGTTTATTGAGTATGAGCAAATCATAGCTTGGGTAGCCCGGTTTTCTTTCAACAAAATGGAGGCAAATTATCATATACTATCAACCGCCGACTGTACTGGGTGGCTCAATGGGCAGGCGCACAAGTCGCCGCTACTACGGTTTGGTTAACTTCAAATAGCCAGTTGGAAGGAACCATTGGCCGAGGTGCTGACACGGCTCATACGGGATCATTTATAACCCGCCGCAGTCACCTCAACCTTCTGTGGATTCACATCTTGTTATCAACACCAATGATATACAAGTTATGCCGGTTTTATCACGCTCAAATATGGAGAGTCTCAAGCCAACTCCTCAATCACCTTTGAGACTCGGGGGCTACGATGACATGACTCAGCAAATCTTGCCAGTTTCAGCAAATTCAAGAACCCCAGGACGATGGAGGGAAAGATAACCCGGCCCCGGAGGCTACTGTTATATTAATGAAAATTTAAAGGCTGTCAGAAAATTTCCGGCTTAGAAAGTATATAACAGTTACAAAATCCCGGCTCAATGAAGTTCCGGGTCATCAGAAAGGGTTCTGGTTTAAACTCCGGCTCAAGGGAAGTCAGTCTCACTGAAGCTCTCAAATATCCGGTTTACAATCCGGTTCAAGGGAAATCTGTTCTCCCACAAAGCTCTGAAGCTCTCAAATCCGGTTTAAAAATGTCCGGTTCAAAAACGAATTAACTTCTCGCAAGTTCGAGTTTAAAGGCCGTCAGAAAATTTCCGGCTGAAAATGAAGATTCCGGTTTAAAATCTGGTTGAAGGGAAAGATGTCTCCCACAAAGCTTTGAAGCTCTCAAAATCCCGGTTCAAGAAGAATTTATTGAAGGAAATATGCCCTAGACGCAATAATAAAGTATTATATATTTCCTTATATCATGATAAATGTTTATTATTCATGCTAGAATTGTATTAATTGGAAACATAATACATGTGTGAATACATAGACAAACAGAGTGTCACTAGTATGCCTCTACTTGACTAGCTCGTTAATCAAAGATGGTTATGTTTCCTAGCCATAGACATGAGTTGTCATTTGATTAATGAGATCACCTCATTAGGAGAATGACGTGATTGACTTGACCCATTCCGTTAGCTTAGCACTCGATCGTTTAGTATGTTGCTATTGCTTTCTTCATGACTTATACATGTTCCTATGACAATGAAATTATGCAACTCCCGTTTACCGGAGGAACACTTTGTGTGCTACCAAACGCCACAACGTAAATGGGTGATTATAAAGGTGCTCTACAGGTGTCTCCAAAGGTACTTGTTGGGTTGGCGTATTTCGAGATTAGGATTTGTCACTCCAACTGTCGGAAAGGTATCTCTGGGCCCACTCGGTAATGCACATCACTATAAGCCTTGCAAGCATTGTGACTAATGAGTTAGTTGTGGGATGATGTGTTATGGAACGAGTAAAGAGACTAGCCGGTAACGAGATTGAACTAGGTATCGAGATACCGACGATCAAATCTCGGGCAAGTAACATACCGGTGACAAAGGGAACAACGTATGTTATTATGCGGTCTGACTGATAAAGATCTTCGTAGAATATGTGGGAGCCAATATGGGAATCCAGGTCCCGCTATTGGTCATTGACTGGAGACGTGTCTCGGTCATGTCTACATAGTTCTCGAACCCGTAGGGTCCGCACGCTTAACGTTACGATGACAGTTTTATTGAGTTTTGATGTACCGAAGGAGTTCGGAGTCCCGGATGAGATCGGGGATATGACGAGGAGTCTCGAAATGGTCGAGACGTAAAGATCGATATATTGGACGACCATATTCGGACTTCGGAAAGGTTCCGAGTGATTCGGGTATTTTTCGGAGTACCGGAGAGTTACGGGAATTCGTATTGGGCCTTAATGGGCCATACGGGAAAGGAGAGAAAGGCCTCAAAAGGTGGCCGCACCCGTCCCCATGGTCTGGTCCGAATTGGACTAGGGAAGGGGGGCACACCCTTCCTTCTTTCTCCTTCCCCCTTCCCTTCTCCTACTCCCACAAGGAAAGGAGGGGTCCTACTCCCGGTGGGAGTAGGACTCCCCCCTATGGCGCGCCTCTCCCCTTGGCCGGCTGCCTCCCCCTTGCTCCTTTATATACGGGGGCAGGGGGGCACCCCAGAGACACAACAATTGATCCTTGAGATCTCTTAGCCGTGTGCGGTGCCCCCCTCCACCATATTACACCTCGATAATACCGTTGCGGAGCTTAGGCGAAGCCCTGCGTCGGTGCAACATCATCATCGTCACCACGCCGTCGTGCTGACGAAACTCTCCCTCAACAATCGGCTGGATCGGAGTTCGAGGGACGTCATCGAGCTGAACGTGTGTAGAACTCGGAGGTGCCATACGTTCGGTACTTGATCGGTCGGATCGTGAAGACGTACGACTACATCAACCGCGTTGTGATAACGCTTCCGCTGTCGGTCTACGAGGGTACATGGACAACACTCTCCCCTCTCGTTGCTATGCATCACCATGATCTTGCGTGTGCGTAGGAATTTTTTTGAAATTACTACGTTCCCCAACAGTGGCATCCGAGCCTGGTTTTATGCGTTGATGCTATGCACAAGTAGAACACAAGTGAGTTGTGGGCGATATAAGTCATACTGCTTACCAGCATGTCATACTTTGGTTCAGCGGTATTGTGAGATGAAGCGGCCCGGACCGACATTACGCGAGACTGGTTTCACCGTTGCGAGCACTCGTTGCTTAAAGGTGACCGGCGGGTGTCTGTCTCTCTCACTTTAGTTGAACCGAGTGTGGCTATGCCCGGTCCTTGCGAAGGTTAAAACAGCACCAACTTGACAAACTATCGTTGTGGTTCTGATGCGTAGGTAAGAACGGTTCTTGCTAAAGCCCGTAGCAGCCACGTAAAATATGCAACAACAAAGTAGAGTACGTCTAACTTGTTTTTGTTGGAAATATGCCCTAGAGGCAATAATAAATGGTTATTATTATATTTCTGTGTTCATGATAATAGTCTATTATTCGTGCTATAATTATTGTCCGGAAATCGTAATACATGTGTGAATACATAGACCACAACCTGTCCCTAGTAAGCCTCTAGTTGACTAGCTCGTTGATCAACAGATAGTCATGGTTTCCTGACTATGGACATTGGATGTCATTGATAACGGGATCACATCATTAGGAGAATGATGTGATGGACAAGACCCAATCCTAAGCATAGCATAAAAGATCGTGTAGTTTCGTTTGCTAGAGCTTTTCCAATGTCAAGTATCTTTTCCTTAGACCATGAGATCGTGCAACTCCCGGATACCGTAGGAGTGCTTTGGGTGTGCCAAACGTCACAACGTAACTGGGTGACTATAAAGGTGCATTACGGGTATCTCCGAAAGTGTCTGTTGGGTTGGCACGGATCGAGACTGGGATTTGTCACTCCGTGTGACGGAGAGGTATCTCTGGGCCCACTCGGTAATGCATCATCATAATGAGCTCAATATGACTAAGGCGTTAGTCACGAGATCATGCATTGCGGTACGAGTAAAGAGACTTGCCGGTAACGAGATTGAACAAGGTATTGGGATACCGACGATCGAATCTCGGGCAAGTAACATACCGATTGACAAAGGGAATTGCATACGGATTGATTGAATCCTCGACACCGTGGTTCATCCGATGATATCATCGTGGAACATGTGGGAGCCAACATGGGTATCCAGATCCCGCTGTTGGTTATTGACCGGAGAGGCGTCTCGGTCATGTCTGCATGTCTCCCGAACCCGTAGGGTCTACACACTTAAGGTCCGGTGACGCTAGGGTTGTAGAGATATATGTATGCGGAAACCCGAAAGTTGTTCGGAGTCCCGGATGAGATCCCGGACGTCACGAGAGGTTCCGGAATGGTCCGGAGGTAAAGATTTATATATGGGAAGTCTTATTTTGGTCGCCGGAAAAGTTTCACGCTTTATCGGTATTGTACCGGGAGTGCCGAAAGGGGTCCGGGGGTCCACCAAGGGGGTCCACCAGCCCCGGGGGGGGGCCACATGGGCTGTAAGGGGTGCGCCTTGGCCTATATGGGCCAAGGGCACCAGCCCCAAGAGGCCCATGCGCAAGAGATAAGAAAAAAGGGAGAGTCCTAAAGGGGGAAGGCACCTCCGAGGTGCCTTGGGGGGGAAGGACTCCCCCCTGGCCGCACCCTTCCTTGAAGGAAGGGGCAAGGCTGCGCCCCCCCTCTCCCTTGGCCCTATATATAGTGGGGGGAAGGGAGGGCAGCAACATCTAAGCCTTGGGCGCCTCCCTCCTCCCCTGCAACACCTCTCTCTCTCTCGCAGAAGCTCGGCGAAGCCCTGCCGGAGACCCGCTACATCCACCACCACGCCGTCGTGCTGTTGGATCTCCATCAACCTCTCCTTCCCCCTTGCTGGATCAAGAAGGAGGAGACGTCGCTGCACCGTACGTGTGTTGAACGCGGAGGTGCCGTCCGTTCGGCACTCGGTCATCGGTGATTTGGATCACGGCGAGTACGACTCCGTCATCCACGTTCATTGGAACGCTTCCGCTCGCGATCTACAAGGGTATGTAGATCCACTCCTTTCCCCTCGTTGCTAGTAGACTCCATAGATGCATCTTGGTGAGCGTAGGAAAATTTTAAATTATGCTACGATTCCCAACAGTGGCATCATGAGCCAGGCCTATGCGTAGTTACTATGCACGAGTAGAACACAAAGAGTTGTGGGCGTTGATGTTGCCAATTCTTCTTGCCGCTACTAGTCGTTTCTTGTTTCGGCGGCATTGTAGGATGAAGCGGCCCGGACCGACCTTACACGTACGCTTACGTGAGACAGGTTCCACCGATTGACATGCACTAGTTGCATAAGGTGGCTAGCGGGTGTCTGTCTCTCCTACTTTAGTCGGAACGGATTCGATGAAAAGGGTCCTTATGAAGGGTAAATAGAAATTGGCAAATCACGTTGTGGTCATACGTAGGTAAGAAAACGTTCTTGTTAGAAACCTACAAACCACGTAAAACTTGCAACAACAATTAGAGGACGTCTAACTTGTTTTTGCAGCAAGTGATATATGTGATATGATATGGCCAGAAGATGTGATGAATGATATATGTGATGTATGAGATTGATCATATTCTTGTAATAGGAATCACGACTTGCATGTCGATGAGTATGACAACCGGCAGGAGCCATAGGAGTTGTCTTTATTATTTTGCATGACCTGCGTGTCATTGAATAACGCCATGTAATTTACTTTACTTTGTTGCTAAACGCGTTAGCCATACAAGTAGAAGTAATCATTGGCGTGACGACTTCATGAAGACACAATGATGGAGATCATGATGATGGAGATCATGGTGTCATGCCGGTGACGAAGATGATCATGGTGCCCCGAAGATGGAGATCAAAGGAGCATGATGATATTGGCCATATCATGTCACTATATGATTGCATGTGATGTTTATCATGTTTTTGCATCTTATTTGCTTAGAACGACGGTAGTAAGTAAGATGATCCCTTATAATAATTTCAAGAAAGTGTTCACCCTAACTGTGCACCGTTGCGAAGGTTCGTTGTTTCGAAGCACCACGTGATGATCGGGTGTGATAGATTCTAACGTTCGAATACAACGGGTGTTGACGAGCCTAGCATGTACAGACATGGCCTCGGAACACACGCAATACACTTAGGTTGACTTGACGAGCCTAGCATGTACAGACATGGCCTCGGAACACGGAGGACCGAAAGGTCGAGCATGAGTCGTATAGAAGATACGATCAACATGGAGATGTTCACCGATCTTGACTAGTCCGTCTCACGTGATGATCGGACACGGCCTAGTCGAATTCGGATCATGTTTCACTTAGATGACTAGAGGGATGTCTATCTGAGTGGGAGTTCATTAAATAATTTGATTATATGAACTTAATTATCATGAACTTAGTCTAAATCTTTACACTATGTATTGTAGATCAAATGGCCCACGTTGTCCTCAATTTCAACGCGTTCCTAGAGAAAACCAAGCTGAAAGATGATGGCAGCAACTATACGGACTGGGTCCGGAACCTGAGGATCATCCTCATAGCAGCCAAGAAAGATTATGTCTTAGAAGCACCGCTAGGTGAAGCACCAATCCCTGAGAACCAAGACGTTATGAACGCTTGGCAGCAGCGTGCTGATGATTACTCCCTCGTTCAGTGCGGCATGCTTTACAGCTTAGAACCGGGTCTCCAAAAGCGTTTTGAGAAACATGGAGCATATGAGATGTTCGAGGAGCTGAAACTGGTTTTTCAAGCTCATGCCCGGGTCGAGAGATATGATGTCTCCGACAAGTTCTTCAGCTGTAAAATGGAGGAGAACAGTTCTGTTAGTGAGCACATACTCAGAATGTCTGGGTTGCACAACCGCTTGTCTCAGCTGGGAGTTAATCTCCCGGATGACGCGGTCATTGACAGAATCCTCCAGTCGCTTCCACCAAGCTACAAGAGCTTTGTGATGAACTACAATATGCAGGGGATGGAAAAGACCATTCCCGAGGTATATTCAATGCTGAAATCAGCTGAGGTAGAGATCAGAAAAGAACATCAAGTGTTGATGGTGAATAAAACCACTAAGTTCAAGAAGGGCAAGGGTAAGAAGAACTTCAAGAAGGACGGCAAGGGAGTTGCCGCGCCCGGTAAGCCAGTTACCGGGAAGAAGTCAAAGAATGGACCCAAGCCCGAGACTGAGTGCTTTTACTGCAAGGGAAGTGGTCACTGGAAGCGGAACTGCCCCAAATATTTAGCGGACAAGAAGAAGGCCGGCAACACCCAAGGTATATGTGATATACAAGTAATTGATGTGTACCTTACCAGTACTCGTAGTAGCTCCTGGGTATTTGATACCGGTGCGGTTGCTCATATTTGTAACTCAAAACAGGAACTACGGAATAAACGGAGACTGGCAAAGGACGAGGTGACGATGCGCGTCGGGAATGGTTCCAAGGTCGATGTGATCGCCGTCGGCACGCTACCTCTGCATCTACCCACGGGATTAGTTTTAAACCTCAATAATTGTTATTTAGTGCCAGCTTTGAGCATGAACATTGTATCTGGATCTCGTTTAATTCGAGATGGCTACTCATTTAAATCTGAGAATAATGGTTGTTCTATTTATTTGAGAGATATGTTTTATGGTCATGCCCCGCTGGTCAATGGTTTATTTTTGATAAATCTCGAACGTGATGTTACACATGTTCATAGTGTGAATACCAAAAGATGTAAAGTTGATAACGATAGTCCCACATACTTGTGGCACTGCCGCCTTGGTCACATTGGTGTCAAGCGCATGAAGAAGCTCCATGCAGATGGACTTTTGGAGTCTCTTGATTACGAATCATTTGACACGTGCGAACCATGCCTCATGGGTAAGATGACCAAGACTCCGTTCTCCGGAACAATGGAGCGAGCAACCAACTTATTGGAAATCATACATACCGATGTGTGTGGTCCAATGAGTGTTGAGGCTCGCGGAGGATATCGTTATGTTCTCACTCTCACTGATGATTTAAGTAGATATGGGTATGTCTACCTAATGAAACACAAGTCTGAAACCTTTGAAAAGTTCAAGGAATTTCAGAGTGAGGTTGAGAATCAACGTGACAGGAAAATAAAATTCTTACGATCAGATCGTGGTGGAGAATATTTAAGTCACGAATTTGGTACACACTTAAGGAAATGTGGAATAGTTTCACAACTCACGCCGCCTGGAACACCTCAGAGAAATGGTGTGTCCGAACGTCGTAATCGCACTCTATTGGATATGGTGCGATCTATGATGTCTCTTACCGATTTACCGCTCTCATTTTGGGGTTATGCTTTAGAGACTGCCGCATTCACTTTAAATAGGGCACCGTCTAAATCCGTTGAGACGACACCGTATGAATTATGGTTTGGGAAGAAACCTAAGCTGTCGTTTCTAAAAGTTTGGGGATGCGATGCTTATGTCAAGAAACTTCAACCTGAAAAGCTCGAACCCAAATCGGAAAAATGCGTCTTCATAGGATACCCTAAGGAAACTATTGGGTACACCTTCTACCTCAGATCCGAAGGCAAGATCTTCGTTGCCAAGAACGGGTCCTTTCTAGAGAAGGAGTTTCTCTCGAAAGAATTGAGTGGGAGGAAAGTGGAACTTGATGAGGTGATAGTCACCCCTTCCGAGTCGGAAAGTAGCGCAGCGCGGGAAAATGTTCCTGTGGTGCCTACACCGACTGGGGAGGAAGTTAATGATGATGATCATGAAGCTTCGGATCAAGTTACTGCTGAACTTCGTAGGTCCACAAGGACACGTTCCGCACCAGAGTGGTACGGCAACCCTGTCCTGGAAATCATGTTGTTAGACAACGGTGAACCTTCGAACTATGAAGAAGCGATGGCGGGCCCGGATTCCGACAAATGGCTAGAAGCCATGAAATCCGAGATAGAATCCATGTATGAAAACAAAGTATGGACTTTGACTGACTTGCCCGATGAGCGGCGAGCCATAGAAAACAAATGGATCTTTAAGAAGAAGACGGACGCAGATGGTAATGTGACCATCTACAAAGCTCGACTTGTCGCTAAGGGTTATCGACAAGTTCAAGGGGTTGACTACGATGAGACTTTCTCACCCGTAGCGAAGCTGAAGTCCGTCCGAATCATGTTAGCAATTGCCGCATACTATGATTATGAGATATGGCAGATGGACGTCAAAACGGCATTCCTTAACGGCTTCCTTAAGGAAGAGTTGTATATGATGCAGCCGGAAGGTTTTGTCGATCCTAAGAATGCTAACAAAGTATGCAAGCTCCAACGCTCAATCTATGGGCTGGTGCAAGCATCTCGGAGTTGGAACATTCGCTTTGATGAGATGATCAAAGCGTTTGGGTTTACACAGACTTATGGAGAAGCCTGTGTTTACAAGAAAGTGAGTGGGAGCTCTGTAGCATTTCTCATATTATATGTGGATGACATACTATTGATGGGAAATGATATAGAATTCTTGGAAAGTATAAAGGCCTATTTGAATAAGTGTTTTTCAATGAAGGACCTTGGAGAAGCTGCTTATATATTAGGCATCAAGATCTATAGAGATAGATCAAGACGCCTCATTGGTCTTTCACAGAGTACATACCTTGACAAGATATTGAAGAAGTTCAGTATGGATCAGTCCAAGAAGGGGTTCTTGCCTGTATTGCAAGGTGTGCAATTGAGCACGGCTCAATGCCCGACCACGGCAGAAGATATAGAAGAGATGAGTGTCATCCCCTATGCCTCGGCCATAGGGTCTATTATGTATGCCATGCTGTGTACCAGACCTGATGTAAACCTTGCCGTAAGTTTGGTAGGAAGGTACCAAAGTAATCCCGGCAAGGAACACTGGACAGCGGTCAAGAATATCCTGAAGTACCTGAAGAGGACTAAGGATATGTTTCTCGTTTATGGAGGTGACGAAGAGCTCGTCGTAAAGGGTTACGTCGACGCTAGCTTCGACACAGATCTGGATGACTCGAAGTCACAGACCGGATACGTGTATATTTTGAATAGAGGAGCAGTAAGCTGGTGCAGTTGCAAGCAGAGCGTCGTGGCGGGATCTACATGTGAAGCGGAATACATGGCAGCCTCGGAGGCAGCACAGGAAGCAGTCTGGATGAAGGAGTTCATTACCGACCTAGGGGTGATTCCCAATGCGTCGGGCCCGATGACTCTCTTCTGTGACAACACTGGAGCTATTGCCCTTGCGAAGGAGCCCAGGTTTCACAGGAAGACCAGGCATATCAAGCGTCGCTTCAACTCCATTCGTGAAAGTGTTCAAAATGGAGACATAGATATTTGTAAAGTACATACGGACCTGAATGTAGCAGATCCGTTGACTAAACCTCTCCCTAGGGCAAAACATGATCAACACCAGGACGCAATGGGTGTTCGATTCATCACAATGTAACTAGATTATTGACTCTAGTGCAAGTGGGAGACTGTTGGAAATATGCCCTAGAGGCAATAATAAATGGTTATTATTATATTTCTGTGTTCATGATAATAGTCTATTATTCATGCTATAATTGTATTGTCCGGAAATCGTAATACATGTGTGAATACATAGACCACAACCTGTCCCTAGTAAGCCTCTAGTTGACTAGCTCGTTGATCAACAGATAGTCATGGTTTCCTGACTATGGACATTGGATGTCATTGATAACGGGATCACATCATTAGGAGAATGATGTGATGGACAAGACCCAATCCTAAGCATAGCATAAAAGATCGTGTAGTTTCGTTTGCTAGAGCTTTTCCAATGTCAAGTATCTTTTCCTTAGACCATGAGATCGTGCAACTCCCGGATACCGTAGGAGTGCTTTGGGTGTGCCAAACGTCACAACGTAACTGGGTGACTATAAAGGTGCATTACGGGTATCTCCGAAAGTGTCTGTTGGGTTGGCACGGATCGAGACTGGGATTTGTCACTCCGTGTGACGGAGAGGTATCTCTGGGCCCACTCGGTAATGCATCATCATAATGAGCTCAATATGACTAAGGCGTTAGTCACGGGATCATGCATTGCGGTACGAGTAAAGAGACTTGCCGGTAACGAGATTGAACAAGGTATTGGGATACCGACGATCGAATCTCGGGCAAGTAACATACCGATTGACAAAGGGAATTGCATACGGATTGATTGAATCCTCGACACCGTGGTTCATCCGATGATATCATCGTGGAACATGTGGGAGCCAACATGGGTATCCAGATCCCGCTGTTGGTTATTGACCGGAGAGGCGTCTCGGTCATGTCTGCATGTCTCCCGAACCCGTAGGGTCTACACACTTAAGGTCCGGTGACGCTAGGGTTGTAGAGATATATGTATGCGGAAACCCGAAAGTTGTTCGGAGTCCCGGATGAGATCCCGGACGTCACGAGAGGTTCCGGAATGGTCCGGAGGTAAAGATTTATATATGGGAAGTCTTATTTTGGTCGCCGGAAAAGTTTCGCGCTTTATCGGTATTGTACCGGGAGTGCCGAAAGGGGTCCGGGGGTCCACCAAGGGGGTCCACCAGCCCCGGGGGGGCCACATGGGCTGTAAGGGGTGCGCCTTGGCCTATATGGGCCAAGGGCACCAGCCCCAAGAGGCCCATGCGCAAGAGATAAGAAAGAAGGGAGAGTCCTAAAGGGGGAAGGCACCTCCGAGGTGCCTTGGGGGGGAAGGACTCCCCCCTGGCCGCACCCTTCCTTGAAGGAAGGGGCAAGGCTGCGCCCCCCCTCTCCCTTGGCCCTATATATAGTGGGGGGAAGGGAGGGCAGCAACATCTAAGCCTTGGGCGCCTCCCTCCTCCCCTGCAACACCTCTCTCTCTCTCGCAGAAGCTCGGCGAAGCCCTGCCGGAGACCCGCTACATCCACCACCACGCCGTCGTGCTGTTGGATCTCCATCAACCTCTCCTTCCCCCTTGCTGGATCAAGAAGGAGGAGACGTCGCTGCACCGTACGTGTGTTGAACGCGGAGGTGCCGTCCGTTCGGCACTCGGTCATCGGTGATTTGGATCACGGCGAGTACGACTCCGTCATCCACGTTCATTGGAACGCTTCCGCTCGCGATCTACAAGGGTATGTAGATCCACTCCTTTCCCCTCGTTGCTAGTAGACTCCATAGATGCATCTTGGTGAGCGTAGGAAAATTTTAAATTATGCTACGATTCCCAACAGTTTTTGCAGGGCATGTTGTGATGTGATATGGTCAAGACATGATGTGATGTAATGTGTTGTATGAGATGATCATGTTTTGTAACCGAGTTATCGGCAACTGGCAGGAGCCATATGGTTGCCGCTTTATTGTATGAGATGCAATCGCCATGTAATAGTTTTACTTTATCACTAAGCGGCAGCGATAGTCGTAAAAGCAATAAGTTGGCGAGACGACAACGATGCTACGATGGAGATCAAGGTGTCGCGCCGGTGACGATGGTGATCATGACGGTGCTTCGGAGATGGAGATCACAAGCACGGTGCTTCGGAGATGGAGATCACAAGCACAAGATGATGATGGCCATATCATATCACTTATATTGATTGCATGTGATGTTAATCCTTTATGCATCTTATCTTGCTTTGTTTGACGGTAGCATTATAAGATGATCCTTCACTAAATTATCAAAGTATAAGTGTTCTCCCTGAGTATGCACCGTTGCGAAAGTTCTTCGTGCTGAGACACCACGTGATGATCGGGTGTGATAGGCTCTACGTTCAAATACAACGGGTGCAAAACAGTTGCACACGCGGAATACTCAGGTTAAACTTGACGAGCCTAGCATATAACAGATATGGCCTCGGAACACGGAGACCGAAAGGTCGAGCGTGAATCATATAGTAGATATGATCAACATAGTGATGTTCACCATTGAAACTACTCCATCTCACGTGATGATCGGACATGGTTTAGTTGATATGGATCACGTGATCACTTAGAGGATTAGAGGGATGTCTATCTAAGTGGGAGTTCTTAAGTAATATGATTAATTGAACTTGAATTTATCATGAACTTAGTCCTGATAGTATTTTGCAAATTATGTTGTAGATCAATAGCTCGCGTTGTTGCTTCCCTGTTTATTTTTGATATGTTCCTAGAGAAAATTATGTTGAAAGATGTTAGTAGCAAAGATGCGGATTGGATCCGTGATCTGAGGATTATCCTCATTGCTGCACAGAAAAATTATGTCCTTGATGCACTGCTAGGTGACAGACCTATTGCAAGAGCAGATGCAGACGTTATGAACGTTTGGCTAGCTCAATATGATGACTACTTGATAGTTTAGTGCACCATGCTTAACGGCTTAGAATCGGGACTTCAAAGACATTTTGAACGTCATGGACCATATAAGATGTTCCAGGAGTTGAAGTTAATATTTAAAGATAATACCCGAGTTGAGAGATATGAAGTCTCCAACAAGTTCTATAGCTAAAAGATGGAGGAGAATCGCTCAACTAGTGAGCATGTGCTCAGATTGTCTGGGTACTACAATTGCTTGAATCAAGTGGGAGTTTATCTTCCAGATAAAATAGTGATTGACAGAATTCTCTAGTCACCATCACCAAGTTAGTAGAACTTCGTGATGAACTATAGTATGCAAGGGATGACGAAAGTAATTCCCGAGCTCTTCGTGATGCTAAACTCGACGAAGGTAGAAATCAAGAAAAACATCAAGTATTGATGGTTGACGAGACCACTTCAAGTGTTGATGGTTGACGAGACCACTAGTTTCAAGAAAAGGGCAAAGGGAAGAAGGGGAACTTCAAAAAGAATGACAAGCAAGTTGCTACTCAAGTGAAGAAGCCCAAGTCTGTACCTAAGCCTGAGAATAAGTGCTTCTACTGCAAAGGGACTTGTCACTGGAGGCGGAACTGCCCCAAGTATTTGGTGGATAAGAAGGATGGCAAAGTGAACAAAGGTATATTGGATATACATGTTATTGATGTGTACTTTACTAGCGTTTATAGCAACCCTTCGGTATTTTGATACTGGTTCAGTTGCTAAGAGTAGTAACTCGAAACGGGAGTTGCAGAATAAACAGAGACTACTAAAAGGAGAGGTGACGATGTGTGTTGGAAGTAGTTCCAAGATTGATATGATCATCATCGCACACTCCCTATACTTTCGGGATTAGTGTTAAAACTAAATAAGTGTTATTTGGTGTTTGCGTTGAGCATGATTATGATTTGATCATGTTTATTGCAATACGGTTATTCATTTAAGTTAGAGAACAATTGTTGTTCTGTTTACATGAATAAAAACCTTCTATGGTCATACACACCAACGAAAATGGTTTGTTGGATCTCGATCGTAGTGATACACATATTCATAATATTGAAGCCAAAAGATGCAAAGTTAATAATGATAGTGCAACTTATTTGTGGCACTGCCGTTTAGGTCATATTGGTGTAAAGCGCATGAAGAAACTCCATACTGATGGGATTTTGGAATCACTTGATTATGAATCACTTGATGCTTGCGAACCGTGCCTCATGGGCAAGATGACTCAAACGCCGTTCTCCGGAACTATGGAGAGAGCAACCGATTTGTTGGAAATCATACATACAGATGTATGTGGTCCAATGAATATTGAGGCTCGTAGCAGGTATCATTATTTTCTGATCTTCACAGATGATTTGAGCAGATATGGGTATATCTACTTGATGAAACACAAGTCTGAAACATTTGAAAAGTTCAAAGAATTTCAGAGTGAAGTGGAGAATCATCGTAACAAGAAAATAAAAGTTTCTACGATATGATCGCAGAGGTAAAATATTTGAGTTACGAGTTTGGCCTTCAGTTAAAACAATGTGAAATATTTTCACTACTCACGCCACCTGGAACACCACAGTAATGGTGTGTCCGAACATCGTAACCGTACTTTATTAGATATGGTGCGATATATGATGTCTCTTACCGATCTACCACTATCGTTTTTGGGGTTATGCATTAGAGACAGCTGCATTCACGTTAAATAGGGCACCATCAAAATCCGTTGAGACGATGCCTTATGAACTGAGGTTTAGCAAGAAACCAAAGTTGTCGTTTCTTAAAATTTGGGGTTGCGATGCTTATGTGAAAAAGTTTCATCCTGATAAGCTCAAACCCAAATCGGAGAAATGTGTCTTCATAGGATACCCAAAGGAGACAATTGGGTACACCTTCTATCACAGATCCGAAGGCACGACATTCATTGCTTAGTATGGATCCTTTCTAGAGAAGGGTTTTCTCTCGAAAGAAGTGAGTGGGAGGAAAGTAGAACTTGATGAGGTAACTGTACCTGCTCCCTTATTGGAAAGTAGTTCATCACAGAAATCTGTTCTTGTGACTCCTACACCAATTAGTGAGGAAGTTAATGATGATGATCATAGAACTTCAGATCAAGTTATTACTGAACCTCGTAGGTCAACCAGAGTAAGATCCGCACCAGAGTGGTACGGTAATCCTGTTCTGGAGGTTATGTTACTAGACCATGACGAACCTACGAAATATGAAGAAGTGATGGTGAGCCCAGATTCCGCAAAATGGATTGAGGCCATGAAATCTGAGATGAGATCCATGTATGAGAACAAAGTATGGACTTTGATTGACTTGCCCAATGATCGGCGAGCCATTGAGATTAAATGGATCTTCAAGAGGAAGACGGACGTTGATAGTAGTGTCACTATCTACAAAGCTAGAATTGTCGCAAAAGGGTTTTCGACAAGTTCAAGATGTTGACTACGATGAGAGTTTCTCACTCGTATCTATGCTTAAGTCTGTCCGAATCATGTTAGCAATTGCCGCATTTTATGAAATCTGGCAAATGGATAAACAAAACTGCATTCCTTAATGGATTTATTAAAGAAGAGTTGTATATGATGCAACCAGGAGGTTTTGTCAATCCTAAAAGTGCTAACAAAATATGCAAGCTCCAGCGATCCATCTATGGACTGGTGCAAGCATCTCGGAGTAGGAATATACGCTTTGATAAGTTGATCAAAGGATATAGTTTTATACAGACTTGCGGAGAAGCCTGTATTTACAAGAAAGTGAGTGGGAGCACTACAACATTTCTGATAAGTATATGTGAATGACATATTGTTGATCGGAAATAATGTAGAATTATTCTGCAAAGCATAAAGGAGTATTTGAAAGGAGTTTTTCAAAGAAAGACCTCGGTGAAGCTGCTTACATATTGAGCATCAAGATCTATAGAGATAGATCAAGACGCTTGATAAGTTTTTTCAAAGAGTACATACCTTAACAAGATTTTGAAGTAGTTCAAAATAGAACAGTCAAAGAAAGAGTTCTTGCCTGTGTTACAAGGTGTGAAATTGAGTAAGACTCAAAGCCCGACCACAGCAGAAGATAGAAAGAGAATGAAAGTCATTCCCTATGCCTTAGCCATAGGTTCTATAAAGTATGCCATGCTGTGTACCAGATCTATTGTATACCCTACACTGATTTCGGCAAGGGAGTACAATAGTGATCTAGGAGTAGATCACTGGACAGCGGTCAAAATTATCCTTAGTGGAATAAGGATATGTTTCTCGATTATGGAAGTGACAAAAGGTTCGTCGTAAAGGGTTACGTCGATGCAAGTTTTGACACTAAATCTAGTGACTCTAAGTCTCGGTCTAGATACATATTGAAAGTGGGAGCAATTAGCTAAAGTAGCTCCGTGCAAAGCATTGTAGACATAGAAATTTGCAAAAGACTTACGGATCTGAATGTGGCAGACCCGTTGACTAAAATTATCTCACAATCAAAACATGATCACACCTTAGTACTCTTTGGGTGTTAATCACATAGCGATGTGAACTAGATTATTGACTCTAGTAAACCCTTTGAGTTTTGGTCACATAGAGATGTGAACTATGGGTGTTAATCACATGGTGATGTGAATTGTTGATGTTAAATCACATGGCGATGTGAACTAGATTATTGACTCTAGTGCAAGTGGGAGACTGAAGGAAATGCCCTAGAGGCAATAATAAAGTATTATATATTTCCTTATATCATGATAAATGTTTATTATTCATGCTAGAATTGTATTAACCGGAAACATAATACATGTGTGAATACATAGACAAACAGAGTGTCACTAGTATGCCTCTACTTGACTAGCTCGTTAATCAAAGATGGTTATGTTTCCTAGCCATAGACATGAGTTGTCATTTGATTAACGAGATCACCTCATTAGGAGAATGACGTGATTGACTTGACCCATTCCGTTAGCTTAGCACTCGATCGTTTATTATGTTGCTATTGCTTTCTTCATGACTTATACATGTTCCTATGACTATGAGATTATGCAACTCCCGTTTACCGGAGGAACACTTTGTGTGCTACCAAACGCCACAACGTAAATGGGTGATTATAAAGGTGCTCTACAGGTGTCTCTAAAGGTACTTGTTGGGTTGGCGTATTTCGAGATTAGGATTTGTCACTCCAATTGTCGGAAAGGTATCTCTAGGCCCACTCGGTAATGCACATCACTATAAGCCTTGCAAGCATTGTGACTAATGAGTTAGTTGCGGGATGATGTGTTACGGAACGAGTAAAGAGAGTAGCCGGTAACGAGATTGAACTAGGTATCGAGATACCGACGATCAAATCTCGGGCAAGTAACATACCGGTGACAAAGGGAACAACGTATGTTGTTATGCGGTCTGACCGATAAAGATCTTCGTAGAATATGTGGGAGCCAATATGGGCATCCAGGTCCCGCTATTGGTTATTGACCGGAGACGTGTCTCGGTCATGTCTACATAGTTCTCGAACCCGTAGGGTCCGCACGCTTAACGTTACAATGACAGTTTTATTGAGTTTTGATGTACCGAAGGAGTTCGGAGTCCCGGATGAGATCGGGGATATAACGAGGGGTCTCGAAATGGTCGAGACGTAAAGATCGATATATTGGACGACCATATACGGACTTCGGAAAGGTTTCGAGTGATTCGGGTATTTTTCGGAGTACCGGAGAGTTACGGGAATTCGTATTGGGCCTTAATGGGCCATACGGGAAAGGAGAGAAAGGCCTCAAAAGGTGGCCGCACCCCTCCCCATGGTCTGGTCCGAATTGGACTAGGGAAGGGGGGCGCACCCTTCCTTGTTTCTCCTTCCCCCTTCCCTTCTCCTACTCCCACAAGGAAAGGAGGAGTCCTACTCCTGGTGGGAGTAGGACTCCCCCCTATGGCGCGCCTCTCCCCTTGGCCGGCTGCCTCCCCCTTGCTCCTTTATATACGGGGGCAGGGGGGCACCCCAGAGACACAACAATTGATCCTTGAGATCTCTTAGCCGTGTGCGGTGCCCCACTCCACCATATTACACCTCGATAATACCGTTGCGGAGCTTAGGCGAAGCCCTGTGTCGGTGGAACATCATCATCGTCACCACGCAGTCGTGCTGATGAAACTCTCCCTCAACACTCGGCTGGATCGGAGTTCGAGGGACGTCATCGAGCTGAACGTGGGTAGAACTCGGAGGTGCCGTACGTTCGGTACTTGATCGGTCGGATCGTGAAGACGTACGACTACATCAACCGCGTTGTGATAACGCTTCCGCTGTCGGTCTACGAGGGTACGTGGACAACACTCTCCCATCTCGTTGCTATGCATCACCATGATCTTGCGTGTGCGTAGGAAATGTTTTGAAATTACTACGTTCCCCAACATTTATCTCTTGCAAAAAGTTAAAGGTTGCCGAAGATGACCTGCTGCCACGATGCACGGTTCAAACATGGGTATCCTGGCTTACTGTCTTATCGTATTATTGATCACGTGGGGGCTTCTATTTCATAAAGCGGCGTCCGGTTTACCCCTTGATTTAGCTTATCAAAGCTTTATACAATATCACTTGGGGGCTTGGTTGTATCCGAACTATAGCTACACCTCTTGATCGGCGCAATGCCACAACATCACTTGGGGGCTTGGTCGTATCCGAACCATAGTCACACCTCTTGATCGGCTCAAAGCCAAATTACTCCGGGGCCAAAGAGAGTGTTGTAAAACAACAACTCAAACATAGGCACCCACTGAGCACAGCTCAAAATGTTACTTGGGGATTCTTTGCTGTCGAAATGAACAAAGAATCTACACTTGTAATAAGGCTATCAAGCCATGGCTTGGAAGCCTGGTGTATGCACCTAAAACCCCGGGTTAACCTGCCTATTTAAGTAAGTCACTCCGCCCAGGTAAACCTGGTATGACCCTTCGAACTTTGACAAGTTACTCTAAATTAAAGACCCTAAACTTGTCAAGTTAAAATGATGATTGGTTAAGGATTGAGGACCATCTTAAAAGGCTTTGTGAAATGGTTTAACTCAGTGGCCTAGCAACCCATGAAAAGCCTCGAATTTGGGGCCTGGCAGCCCGTGAAAAGCCTCGACTACAAGGGTTTCATTTGCTTTTATTTGCTAAATTTTTCTCCTTGGATGAGATTTCTACTGTTTTTAATAAATCGGCGTTTATTGACTCGGCTTGGCTTTCAACTACAAGTTCTCAGTACATGATCAATTATAATCCGGCGCTTATTAACCTGGTCTGGTTTAGACTACAAGTCGCCAGCATCGAATATGGATAATCCGGTGTTTATCATAGCCCGGTACGGTTTTATCATAAACCGGCACAATATGGAAGGAGTTATGAGTACTCAAGATTTGGCTTATCACTCTTACTACAAAAAGTTGGTAAAACCAACAATGTGATTCAATGTCACAGGTATGATATATTTCATATTTGATTATTCTTAAGTGCAGCCTTGGTTATAAACCCGAGTTATATGTTGGGCATTATGACTCGTCCGGCGGTAAACCGCCAGGACACTTTAAATTTGTTGTATGCAGAAACAGGTTGAATAAAGCATGATTATAAATCACCGGCGTTTATTAACCCGGCCTGGCTTTGGACTATAAGTCGCCAGTATGAGATAAGATAATATCCGGTGTTTATTAACCCGGCCTGGCTTTGGACTATAAGTCGCCAGTATATATTGGGATTGCGCTATTGGAATCATGCGCTTATAAATCATTGGATTATATTATTCAAATCTTCAAACAACCAACATGGCTGGATTTTATTATGGTTATCAATAACCAGTATTATGATTAAGGTTTTCAAAGTCACTTTAGCGCAATGGCTATTATATTATCGATGGATATGATTTATTCTACAATTAAAGGAATAGTCCCGAGTCGCTGCAGGCTTGCGACCCGGCACTTGGGGGCTACATTATTCAAATTGAGATTACATCAAATATGCAAGTCCCATGTCACTGCAGCATGCACCATGGCACTTGGGGGCTAATGCAAAGTCAGTTTTTCATCACCTTATTGAAGATCCGACTCATCACATTGTAATGGGCCGGCCCTTGGGGGCTACCAATTGCTCCTGTCAAAATTCAAGGTACACAAGTTTTATTCCATTATATTGAAAGATTCATTGCTTAGTTGGTAAAGCACAAAGCTCTTCACCTTGTGGACGTCGGTTCAAGCCGGTGATGAGAATTACATCATATGATGTTATTTTCAATGAAGTATACATAATGTGCCAGCTCAGTATTATCTTACTAAGCCGGCCCTTGGGGGCTACACATCACTGCTCAAATCTACATGATTATATTTACAAAGTCCCCGCTCATTATTGCATAATGACCCAGCCCTTGGGGGCTACACTGGTTGAAGTTTTTATGAGCATAAGGCAATTTCAAGTCCCAGGTTGCTGCAAGCAAGACAACCCGGCACTTGGGGGCTACATATATGCAGTATTCAGTTTTTACTAGTGACTGGGATGAACAACATGGCAGTATTTATATTGAAGCAAGTCTTAAGCCATCACTTTGTTCTGCTCAAGACTTGGGGGCTACAGGTATTATATTATTATTGGAGAAATATTTTCAAATTCTCTGTTTTGAGCAAACTAGATTGACCCGGCATCATCAATAATCATGAACCGGCGTTGGCAACAATCATGAATCGGCGTTGGCAACAATCAAGACCCAGAATTATCAGTTTTTATAACCCGACAATGGTGGTAATCATAAACCGGCAAGTTCTACATCTTCAAGCCGGCTGACTATCAGTTCAATATTTGAAGACCAATATTTTTGTCAAATCAGAGCATTGAAGGCCGATTTAAATGGATTCTTTATTCGCAATATTTCTTCTACAAGCAAATTGAATATGAAGCTGGTCTAATGACCCGGATTTTCTAGAAGAAGGAAATAACAAGGACTTAAGGATGATCAAATACCGGTTTATAAGAATATTTAAACCAGAGCACAATCCGTCAAATTTGTTCTTGTGTTTATGTTGCAGATCAGTTTAACATGGATAAATCCAAATTAAACTGGGGGCTAATGTCGGGGATATACCCCGCGGCGTAAACCAGCCGGAAGTATAACCCGCCCTGACTTGGCGGTTTATTTGAGACCCCGCTGACACTTGGCGATTCACCGGCGACCCGCACAGACCAGAAAGTTTAGAAGCAACCTGACTGAAAATTATGATTCACTGGTAACCCGGCGGGCGGGACAGACGGTGACAAGGCCCAGAAGGCTGGCTCATGTTATGATGGGCCGGTTTAAGAGGAAAGGCATGAGGAATATTTATCTTACAACGAGTTAAGACCTGGACTTGTATCCGGTTTGTATTAAAGATAGACCAGTCCTAATCCTAATAGGACTTCACATGTAACCCGCCCCTTCAACATATATAAGGAGGGGCAGGGCTCCCCAAAGAGGAACAAGCGACAAGAAAGAAGAAACAATCTCTAGGGCTAGACACAAAGAGCTGGTTTACCGGCGACTCCCTCGTGGTCATAATGAGACCTAGCCTCAAACAGCATATAGGGTTGTTACCGGATGATGTTTCCCGGGGCCCAAAGCTATCTAAATCCTTGTCTTGTGTTGCATCTCTCGATTCCACTCAACCCCTCTCAAGCTACCACATAGATGCGTTGGCATCGCGACTAAGTTCTGACACTAAGGACATCTGCCGTGACCATTCCACAACACCCTGTTTCCCCTCTCGTTTGCTCTCGTTAGGTATTTTGCCATGGCGGAGAACCGCCGTCCGCCATGGCCATTGCAGGGGTAGCCACCGAGCTCCTCGGATTGACCCCGTGGCACATGCCCTCTCCTATGCACGCCCATGCCCGAGCCTGCCGCTCTTCTTCCGCGCCCGCGGGGCCACTCCCTCTCCATGCCCACGCCCGTGCTACACCGCGTCGGTTGCGCCCGCCGCTACTGTCGCGCTTGCCGCAGCCACCGCACCACTGTGATTCGCGCGACACACACCCTGGCCGCGTGCCACACTCTCGCTGGTTGCGCTCGCCCCGTCTGCTGCCGCCTATCCCTTCGCTCGCCCCGCTGTCGCGCCCCTGCCTCGCGCCACCTCTAGTCGTGGCCATCTTCTGCCGGCCGCCCCCTCAGCCACGCCGGCCGCATCTCTGCCCTCCACCATCGGCTGCTCGCCTCGCCTGCTGCGTGTTGCTTCCTGCTGCTATGCGCTGCTCTACCGCTGGTACGCTGCTGCGCCATGCCCTCGACACCGCTATGGACAAATGTGGCGGAGGGATTGTTAATGGAGTACGAGAAGGAGGTGGCGGAGAAGGTGTGGAGAGGCAGGAGGTCTGGGGCGGTGTCACCTGGCTGTGGTGGAGGTGTTTATGCGAGAAGGAGCCGGAGTGGAAGGAGAGGTCACAATTGGAAAGAATCGCAAAAAAAAACATCATAACCCGGAGATATCAGTTCCAAAAAATGCTAATATCGATGGAGGGGTGATTTCCTTCAATAGGTGGAAAACATAGGAAATATTGGTTGTTACCAAGGAAAGGTAAAAATTTAGGAAACTAGGATTTTTGAACTGATTTCTATGCAAATGGGGTTTTATTGTTTCGTAACGTGATATCAGTACCTGCCCGTTTGTGATGTGTCTGATTAGGAAAGTTTGAAAATGTTAAGAAACTATTTATTGGGAGGAAAGTTGTGACGGGTCTGTTATTTGTTTCCTAAAACAAATTTCACTAATAAGAGAAATCGATTGATTTAGATAAGTTAGGAAAGTTAGATTAAAATGTATTATTTGTTTCCTGAAAATCTGTTATTTGTTTCCTAAGACAAATTGAACCAATAAAAGGAATCGATTGATTTGCATAATTTAAGGAAGTTAGATTAAAATGTATTATTTGTTTCCTGAAAATCTGTTATTTGTTTCCTAAGACAAATTGAACCAATAAAAGGAATCGATTGATTTGCATAATTTAAGGAAACTAGATCCATGATTTGTTATACGTTAGGAAAGTTCTGGTTGTAATAAAGAGTGGAGAGAAAAATAAACCGATGAACCAGGGTGGGCGGGGGTGGTTGGAGGAGAGACGAGAAAAAACCAGCAAAAATAAACCGCGGACCAGGGTGTGAGGGGGTGGTGGGAGGAGAGACAAAAAAACCCAGCGAAAATAAACCGCGGAGACGATTCACCAACTCATCCATTAGGAGTAGAGTTATAGTGGACATATTGTGAACAACAGAGCTAATATAACTTGAAGCAAATAACTTGAGTAGCATTAAAAACCCCAATCTGTGAGCACTAAAAACAAATCTAATAAGCATCATAGCATTAAAAACCCCAATCTGTTCACAACATCTAGCATTTTTGCAACGAATTTATCCAAATCTAAAAACAAATCTGAAAACCCCAATCATTGCAGGACCTAAAATCATAGTTCACAACATCTAGCTAGCATTTTTGCAACGAATTTATCCAACAAACCCTAGTCCAAAAACCCCCATCCCCCCAACCCATACAAAAAAACCCCGGTGTCGGTGTCAACACCGGCGGCTTTCGGGTAGGGGGTCCCGAACTGTGCGTCTAGGATCGATGGTAACAGGAGACGGGGGACACGATGTTTACCCAGGTTCGGGCCCTCTCTATGGAGGTAATACCCTACTTCCTGCTTGATTGATCTTGATGAATATGAGTATTACAAGAGTTGATCTAGCACGAGATCGTAATGGGTAAACCCTAGAAGTCTAGCCTATGTGAATATGGTAATTTGTATATGTGGTGTCCTTTCCGGACTATCCCCTTCGGTTTATATAGACACCGAGGGGATCTAGGGTTTACATGGAGTCGGTTACATAGGAAGGAATCTTCCGTCACCAAGCTTGCCTTCCACGCCAAGTAGAGTCCAATCCAGACACGGTGCAGTCTTCGGCCTTCATGTCTTCATAGCCCATCAGTCCGGCCCATGGATAACAGGCCGGATGCCCGAGGACCCCTTAGTCCAGGACTCCCTCAGTAGCCCCCGAACCAGTCTTCAATAGCGAGGTGCTTGGCACACATATGGTCTTCGGCATTGCAAGGCGGGTTCCCCCTTCAATGATCTCCAAGTAATGTATTTGGCCATTGATCCAATGTCGCCTCCTTGACTTCTACGCGTTAAATAATCTTTGTCCTCCACGTGTCGAGTGAATGTGGAAAGTCAGGGTATTTTTACGAATCACACCCCATCCATGCGAGGAAGAGCGCCTATTTAAAGAGATTGGATCTCAGATCCATTCAGCGCTACGCAGAAGAAATCCCCAGATACTGCTTAGGAGAAACCATTCCAGCATGGCTAGTGTTCCCAGCTCCTCCGCTCATCCCGGCCCAGAGAAAGGCGAGTGGGAGAGGTGTTCCGTGTCTCATAGCCGATTGACGAAGTTGCCAACGTAGGGATTCCTTCCCCATGCAGATCTAGTCCCTGTTCGAACGGGTCTAGCTTTCTTCAATGAGGGGACTCAGGCAGAGGACTTCCCCAATCCGTCCAAGAGAGAGCGAGTGTGTTTGGTCCCCTACCTGCTAAGAGGCGTTGGATTTCCAATCCATCCGTTCCTCCGAGGGCTTCAAGAGTACTATGGCCTCCAGCTGCACAACTCACTCCGGCCTCTATTCTGCACATTGCGGGTTACGTCGCTTTCTGCGAACTTTTCCTGGGCGTCGAGGTTCATTTCGAGTTGTGGAGGAAGCTGTTCTGTCTCGTCCTGCGCAATCACGAAGGGTCAATATTTGAAGTGGGCGGAGCCGAAGTATGGCGCATCGCCGATACCGGATATCCATCCGGCACACCATGGAAGGCACCTGATGAATGGCCCTCCGAATGGTTTTATATAGAGGACGTTGCGTTTCCTGACCCGGTTCAAAAGGGTCTTCCTGAATTTGCGCGCGTCCCGCTGAAGAAACGCCACAGTTGGCGTCCCCGGAGTCTTGAAGAGGAAGATGGCGCGGAGGTTCGTCAGCTGATGAGCAGGATAAAAGAGCTCACTCAGTCCGGACTCACAGTAATCGAGGTTATGGCGATTTCCATAGCGCGAGGAGTTCAGCCGCTCCAATACGGAGGGCTTCCAATGTGGCACTACAACGTGGAGGACGACGCCTCTCGCTGTGGTCGGAAAGGTCCGAATACCCCTGCCGCTTTGGCTAAGATATTAGCCGAACTGTTCAAAGGGGAGGAAAAGGAATTTCTCCGCATCAAATTTAGAGACGGGTACTCTATGTATAACCCTCCCAGCTGGGTAAGGCCCGACCCCTCTGTTTTTGCTCCTTCCATCTCCGAATTGCCCTTGATAAACTTCTAGCTTGTTTGCTTATGACAGCACTGGTGAAAGGTCACCGAGGGATTTTATAGTCCCGCCCACAGCCAGAGGACCACAACCGGGAGCTCGATCCCGGGTTCGAAGCGGATCCGGATATATATGTGGTGCTTGCGGAGGGGGTGTTTTACCAGACGAGCTACGATGGCACAGAAGTGGCCATCATCACCGACTACCCCGGTCTTCTTCCCGCTTCACATGTAAGTGATCTGAACACACCTTATTCAAAAGAGATCTCTCCTTCCTTCTTACCCACCGCACTGTCTTGTGCTCAAAAGGGGAAGGGTTCGGCGCGCCGTACTACTCCAAGGGTACCTTCAAAGAGAGCGTCCCCCACTCCGGGCGAGCCTTCCAAGAGGAAAGCAAACGAAGATACGGCCGTGCCTTCATCGAAGAGGTATGAATCTGCCAACCTGCACCTGAGTCACGTCCAACCATGACCTTCCTGTTATCCATGTGTCAGGAGAAAGATGCGCCGGACCGTATCCGGAGGTTCGAGCAGCCGTACTTCCCTGAGCCAGGATTCCAATCCTGCCATGAAGAAGGGGGTTGATGCGGAGGCGAAGCCGGACTATCCTCCAGCCGAGGACTCGAATGATGTATCCGTCACTGATGACCCACAAGTATAGGGGATCTATCGTAGTCCTTTCGATAAGTAAGAGTGTCGAACCCAACGAGGAGCAGAAGGAAATGATAAGTGGTTTTCAGCAAGGTATTCTCTGCAAGCACTGAAATTATAGGTAACAGATAGTATTGTGATAGGATAATTTGTAATGAGCAACAAGTAACAAAAGTAAATAAAGTGCAGCAAGGTGGCCCAATCCTTTTTGTAGCAAAGGACAAACTCATATATGAAGGAAGGCGCTCCCGAGGACACATGGGAATTATCGTCAAGCTAGTTTTCGTCACATTCATATGATTCGCCTTCGGTACTTTGATAATTTGATATGTGGGTGGACCGGTGCTTGGGTGCTGCCCTTACTTGGACAAGCATCCCACTTATGATTAACCTCTATTGCAAGCATCCGCAACTACAACAAAAGTATTAAGGTAAACCTAACCATAGCATGAAACATATGGATCCAAATCAGACCCTTACGAAGCAACGCATAAACTAGGGTTTAAGCTTCTGTCACTCTAGCAACCCATCATCTACTTATTACTTCCCAATGCCTTCCTCTAGGCCCAAATAATGGCGAAGTTTTATGTAGTCGACGTTCACATAACACCACTAGAGGATAGACAACATACATCTCATCAAAATATCGAACGAATACCAAATTCACATGACTACTAATAGCAAGACATCTCCCATGTCCTCAGGAACAAATGTAACTACTCACAAAGCATATTCATGTTCATAATCAGAGGGGTATTAATATGCATAAAGGATCTGAACATATGATCTTCCACCAAATAAACCAACTAGCATCAACTAGAAGGAGTAATCAACACTATACTAGCAACCTACAGGTACCAATCCCAGACTTAGAGACAAGAATTGGATACAAGAGATGAACTAGGGTTTGAGAGGAGATGGTGCTGGTGAAGATGTTGATGGAGATTGCCCTCTCCCGATGACAGGAGCGTTGGCGATGACGATGGCGATGATTTCCCGCTCCCGGAGGGAAGTGTCCCTGACAGAACAGCTCTGCCGAAGCCCTAGATTGGTTCCGCCAAGGTTCCGCCTTGTGGCGACGGAGTCTCGTCCCCAAAGCTTGCTTATGATTATTCTTCGGACGAAAGACTTCATATAGCAGAAGATGGGCACCGGAGGGCCAACAGGGGGCTGACGAGGCAGGGGGCGCGCCCCCCACCCTCGTGGACAGGTGGAGGCCCCCCTGATGTGGATTCTTCTTCCAGTATTTTTTATTATTTCCAAAAATAACTTTTGTGGAGTTTCAGGACTTTTGGAGTTGTGCAGAATAGGTCTATAATATTTGCTCCTTTTCCAGTCCAGAATTCCAGCTGCCGGCATTCTCCCTCCTTATGTAAACCTTGTAAAATAAGAGAGAATAGACATAAGTATTGTGACATAATGTGTAATAACAGCCCATAATGTAATAAATATCGATATAAAAGCATGATGCAAAATGGACGTATCAACTCCCCCAAGCTTACACCTCGCTTGTCCTCAAGCGGAAGCCGATAACGATAAATATGTCCACACATTTAGAGGTAGAGGTGTCGATAAAATAAAATACGGACATGAAGGCATCATGATCATTCTTATAACAGCAACATATATGGATATTGTCATATGATTTCTTATGCCTAAGTAATAATCTATTCACAATGCAAAGTATGAATCAGAAACTTCATCGAGAACTAACAAACTATAATCTCAGTCATTGAGGCAATTGCAATTTATCATAACATCAGAAATAGTCTATGTCAGATCTTTTTAGCAAGTACACATACTCAACTATCATTTAGTCTTTCACAATTGCTAGCACCCACGCAATACTTGTGGTTACAGAGTTTTAATCGGAAACAGAGAAAGATAGGGGCTTATAGTTTCGCCTCCCAACCTTTTACCTCAAGGGTAATGTCAACAATAATAGTTCATGCTAACTTACATCCAATTAGATATATATGTCAGGATCTTTCCAACACACTGTGCTTGCCAAAGGATAAAATGTAAAAAGGAAAGGTGAAGATCACCATGACTCTTGCATAAGGTAGAAGATAAAAGTAAAAGATAGGCCCTTCGCAGAGGGAAGCAGAGGTTGCCATGCGCTTTCAGGGTTGGATGCACAAAATCTTAATGCGAAAGAACATCACTTTATATTGCCACTTGTGATATGAACCTTTATTATGCAGTCCGTCGCTTTTATTTCTTCCACATCAAAAGATCGTATAAATCTTATTTCCTCCACACCAATCAATCATACATATTTAGAGAGCAATTTTTATTGCTTGCACCGAAGACAACTTACTTGAAGGATCTTACTCAATCCATAGGTAGGTATGGTGGACTCTTATGGCAAAACTGGGTTTAAGGGTATTTGGAAGCACAAGTAGTATCTCTACTTGGTGCAAAGAATTTGGCTAGCATGAGGGGGAAAGGCAAGCTCAACATGTTGGATGGTTCATGAAAATATACTTTATCTCAGATATACGAAAACATAACCCATTTTGTTGTCTTCCTTGTCCAACATCAACTCTTTAGCATGTCATATTTTAATGAGTGCTCCCAATCATGAAAGATGTCCAAGATTGTATATTTATATGTGAAACCTCTCTTTCTTTATTACTTCCTATTAATTGCAACGATGACCAAAGCTATGTTTGTCAACTCTCAACAATTTTTAATCATCATACTCTTCCTTATGTGAAGTCATTACTCTCAATAAGATCAATATGATCTCTTGTTATTATTATTTCTTTTTATTATTTTCTCTTTTCTTTTATTCACTCAAGATCATAACAAGATAATCAAGCCCTTGACTCAACACTAATCTTTATTATATATAGCTCACGGACTCGATTACATAGAGGGATCATAAAGCAAAACTCAAAACTAGATCATAATAAACTTTTATCCTACTAGATCAAGATACTACTAAAAGGATCGAACTAAGAAAAATAGTAAAGATAGCAGATGTGGTGGTGATACGATACCGGGGCACCTCCCCCAAGCTTGGCAGTTGCCAAGGGGAGTGCCCATACCCATGTGATTATGTCTCCTTCTTCGGGGATGGTGATGTGATATTCTTGGCGATAATGCCCTTCAGGATATGATTCTCTTCCTCGAGCGTATTGAGTTGCTGCTTCAGATCCATTATCTCCTTACGAAGCTTCCCTGTAACGGCTAAAGCTCCTTGCACCCAAGGGTGTTGCATAGCTGCGGGAGAACAAGTGACACTCTTCTTCATATTTTCATAAGAAAGAAATCTAACATTGGAAGGGATAACCGAGTTTGGAATAGCTGAGCTCTGTAATTCCCCCATCGTGAATCCAGCCCGGAAGGAAGAAGTGACTCCTTGATCCTCCTCCATGGCATCTATCCTCATCAAATCAGCCTCCATCTCTTCCTCCGTTGCTGGCCCAAAGTGGTCAGCATCGCTATTTGTCCTTGGTCTCGATGCCGGATGAGACACCCGGCTCTCCCCGACTGACTCTTGAGAAGACATCTTGCTCTAATCTGCAGCAGCAACAACTCGAAACAAGAACAGAAGACAATTGCGTGATACGGGATTCAAAACCTTCGGGAGATTATGTAATGAATTTTTACCAACCAAAATATGTAACGTGCAAGAAAACGGAGTCCGGAGAGCACACGAGGTGCCCACGAGGCAGGGGGCGCACCCTCCACCCTCGTGGAGCCCTCGTGTCCTTCCCGGACTACTTCTTATTTTTCTATTTTTCTAGATATTTCAAAACGGAGAAAAATTGCCATTAGAACTATTTTGGAGTCGGTTTACTTACCGTACCACATACCTATTCCTTTTCGGAGTTTGAAACGTTCCGGAAAGTGTCCCTTATGTATTCCTCCGGGGTTACGGTTTCAATAACATTGGTTTCAACATTTATAGGATTACCTGAGATATAGTGTTTGATTCTTTGACCGTTTACCACCTTTGGATTTGTGCCTTCGAAGTTGTTGATTTTTATGGCACCGGAACGATAGACCTCCTCGATAACGTAAGGGCCTTCCCATTTGGAAAGAAGTTTTCCTGCAAAAAATCTCAAACAAGAGTTGTACAGCAATACATAATCACCTATATTGAACTCACGCTTTTGTATCCTTCTGTCATGCCATTTTTTAACTTTTTGTTTTAACAACTTGGCATTTTCATAGGCTTGGGTTCTCCATTCATCAAGTGAGCTAATGTCAAATAACCTCTTCTCACCAGCAAGTTTGAAATCATAATTGAGCTCTTTAATAGCCCAATATGCCTTATGTTCTAGTGCGAGAGGTAAGTGACATGCTTTTCCATAAACCATTTTATACGGAGACATGCCCATAGGATTTTTATATGCAGTTCTATAGGCCCATAATGCATCATCAAGTTTCTTGGACCAATTCTTTCTAGATCTATTAACAGTCTTTTGCAAAATTAATTTGAGCCCTCTATTGGTCAATTCTACTTGACCACTAGACTGTGGGTGATAAGGAGATGCAATTCTATGATTAACATCATACTTAGCAAGCATTTTATGGAAAGCACCATGAATAAAATGTGAACCACCATCAGTCATTAAATACCTAGGGACTCCAAACCTCGGAAAAATAACTTCTTTAAGCATTTTAATAGAAGTGTTATGATCAGCACTACTAGTTGGAATAGCTTCTACCCACTTAGTAACGTAATCAACATCAACTAAAATATGTGTGTAACCAGAGGCAGGAAAAGGTCCCTTATAATCAAAGCCCCAAACATCAAATGGTTCAATAACAAGTGAATAATTCATAGGCATTTCTTGATGTCTACTAATATTACCAATTCTTTGACATTCATCACAAGACAAGACAAACTTACGGGCATCCTTGAAGAGAGTAGGCCAATAAAAACTGGATTGCAATACCTTATGTGCAGTTCTGTCTCTAGCGTGGTGTCCTCCATAAGCCTCGGAGTGACACTTCCGTAGGATCTGTTCCTGTTCATGCTCAGGTACACAACGTATAATAACACCATCTACTCCTTCTTTATAAAGATGTGGGTCATCCCAAAAGTAATGTCTCAAATCATAGAAAAACTTTTTCTTTTGTTGGTATGTGAAACTAGGTGGTATGAATTTAGCAACGATGTAATTAGCATAATCAGCATACCATGGAGCAGTACGAGAAGCATTTATGACATTTAATTGCTCATCATGAAAGCTATCATCTATAGGTAGTGGGTCATCAAGAACATTTTCTAACCTAGACAAGTTGTCTGCAACGGGGTTCTCAGCTCTCTTTCTATCAATAATATGCAAATCAAATTCTTGTAGCAAGAGAACCCATCTAATAAGTCTAGGTTTAGCATCTTTCTTTTCCATAAGATATTTAATAGCAGCATGATCCATGTGAATAGTTACTTTAGAATCAACAATATAAGGTCTGAACTTATCACAAGCAAATACAACTACTAAGAATTCTTTTTCAGTAGTAGGATAATTTATCTGAGCATTGTCTAGAGTTTTACTAGCATATTGAATAACATCTAATTTCTTATCAACTTTTTGCCCTAGAACAGCACCTACAGCATAATCACTAGCATCACACATAATTTCAAAGGGTAAATTCCAATCAGGTGGCTGAACAATAGGTGCAGAGATCAATGCTTTCTTAAGTATTTCAAATGCTTCTACACAATCATCATCAAAGACAAATGGTATATATCTTTTTGTAATAAATTAGTCATAGGGCGAGAAATTTTTGAGAAGTCCTTAATGAACCTCCTATAAAAACCGCCATGACAAAGGAAACTTCTTATACCTTTGATGTCCTTGGGACATGGCATCTTTTCAATAGCATCCACCTTGGCTTTATCAACTTCAATACCTCTTTCAGAAACTTTATGCCCCAAGACAATACCTTCATTAACCATAAAGTGGCACTTCTCCCAATTCAGGACAAGATTAGTTTCTTCACATCTCTGCAAAACTCGATCAAGGTTGCTAAAGCAATCATCAAAAGAGGATCCATAAACGGAGAAATCGTCCATGAAAACCTCACAAATCTTTTCACAAAAGTCAAAGAATATAGCCATCATGTATCTTTGAAAGGTAGCAGGTGCATTACATAAACCAAAAGGCATACATTTATAAGCGAAAGTACCAAAAGGGCAAGTAAAAGTGGTCTTTGATTGATCATCAGCTGACACAGGTATTTGAGAGAAACCAGAATAACCATCTAGAAAGCAAAAATGGGTATGTTTGGATAATCTTTCTAGCATTTGATCGATAAAAGTTAAGGGGTAATGAAACTTGTTATTAGCCTTATTTAATTTGCGGAAATCAATTACCATCCTATAACCTGTAATAATTCTTTGCGGAATCAATTCATCTTTATCATTAGGAACAACAGTAATACCTCCCTTCTTAGGGACACAATGGACAGGACTTACCCACTGACTATCAGCAACGGGATAAATTATACATGCCTCAAGGAGCTTTAGTATTTCCTTTCTTACCACTTCTTTCATCTTAGGATTCAGCCGTCGTTGATGATCACGAACTGGTTTGGCATCTTTCTCCAAATTTATTTTGTGTTGACATAGAGTGGGACTAATGCCCTTAAGATCATCAAGAGTATATGCAATAGCAGCACGCTGCATCTTCAGAGTTTTCAATAATCTCTCTTCTTCATGCTCTGAAAGGTTAGCACTAATAATAATAGGATATATCTTCTTCTCATCAAGATAAGCATATTTAAGAGTATCAGCTAACGGTTTAAGCTCAAACACGGGATCACCCTTGGGTGGAGGAGGATCCCCTACGATTTCAACAGGCAAATTGTGTTTCAGGATAGGTTCCTGTTTAAAGAATACTTCATCTATTTCCCTGCTTTCATTCATAAACATATCATTTTCATGGTCTAGCAAATATTGTTCTAAAGGATCACTAGGAGGTACGACAATAGAAGCAAGACCAATAATTTCATCCTTGCTAATAAGTGACTAGTCCAAGATGGCTCTCTCCCCCTCGCTCCCACCCCTCTCTCCCACCTCCTCTGAGCTCCATGGCAATTTCTAGGCTAGATCCCCATGGAAGGGCTCCTGCTTGGGATTTTGCACCGGGCCTTGCCCTAGCAGATCAGGTGAGAAGATGGTTTGGATCCACAGTCCATTTTTTCCCTCTCGAGACTCCAAGGAATTCTTTTTGGTGGTCTCTTTCTCTTCGGCCTCTTTCGTTCTTTCGGAGGAATCGGTTGGCATTGCATTGCAATGTTGCATTGGGGGTATTAGTTCTGGTTTTCGTGTGTCCAAGATCAATGCCCGTTCTTTCAAATTCTCCGTGGCCAATAACAAGGTGGGGCATTTCATTCATCGCTTGCGGGACAGAATTTGGCCGGATTTTCTTTGCCACTTCCATCTCTTTAATTGTCGTTTTGCGCCCGTGCCGGTTGTGACTTCATGTTGGCATGCTGATCAAGAACTTTTGGATATTTCTGCTCGTCGTCCAGTGGCTATTAAGCCTTCTCTCAAATTTTTACACTCTAGTTCTCAGAGAGACTCGGGCTCTAATATGATTCTGGGCAAATTTGGCTGAACCTCAATTGATCACATGCGGTTTTCTAATGCTAATGCCGCTGAGGCATCAACATCTTTGGCTCAAGGTTCTTTGGATCATCAAGGTTTCCATATGAAGGATTCTTCTCATTTCGGCACAGATTCATCGAGCCATGGTTTTCCGGTTCATCCTATTGGACAATCTGTTCATCCGATCTCCAACAGCACTAATCAAGCTGCATTAATTGAGCATTTTTTGCGCTTGGAAAAATTAGAGGAGCACCAGCCGGTTAATTTCATTAAATTGGGGGCTTTTAATTGCCCTCTGTCCAGCCCGTATCCGCAACTTCCTCAATGCTTCTTGCGCTCGGCTTTCAAATATGCCCCCACGCATACCTCTTGGCCCGCTTTCCTTTCGGCCCGACACAAGGCGGATTTGGCCCAAGCTCGTTACTCGGCTGCAGAAATTTTGGACTTATCAAATAATTGGGCAGTTCTTTGCCCGTGCTGTCTTCAATGGGGCCACCACAAGAATTCTTGCCATGCTCTGTTGATTTGCATTAATTGTTCGTCACCAGGACACAAGGCGGTCGATTGCCCGTTAATGCCTAAATCTCGGACCTGTCCTGTGTTGCACGATCAATTTGATAACGACCGATCTGGGCAAAATACTAATCACTCTGGCTGCTTACCTATTTCCATAGACATGCCTAATATACGCAGCAAGAGGGCCACCGTTCGATGCTCTGCCTGTGGCTACTATGGACACGTGGAACGATCCTATCTAAAGTTGCGTTATAACAAAAAATGACAATGGAAGCCCAAGAATCCGCAGCTTTCCATTCCTACCCCTCAGGGTCCATCTTCCGCCTCGGTTTCCATCACACCGCAGCAGCGACCAGTCTCATCACAGTTACAGTCTCCACCGCGCACCTCCGCCTCCCTACCCATGGCGAACTACCCACTGAATCTGGTGTTGTTCCTTCCTCCTGGCTTCGCCGTCGAGCCTGTTCTGGCGGATCGCCTGGTTCGCAGCGGGATGGTTGTCGGCCCCATTGCGCCGCTCAATCATGACTTCCTCGCCATTGCCGAAGCAAGTCACTACGTTCCTCTTCATCGTCGCGCGGCCATCCGCACCATGGTTGAAGGTCTATTACATGAATCCCAGCTCTTCACAACTGAGTCCTTTGATCATCCATTTGGCATTGGCATCTTTGGGTTTGCGGATTCATTTATGCGTGATACTGCGGTCGCCACCCCCATTGAGCTGGAGGAAGAGGATCTACTCATCACGTTCGTGCCGCACAATGAAGCTCTGAATCGTCTCACAACTTCTTTTGGCCCCGAGGTATGGCTGATGTTCTTTGGATTCCCATATGACTACCAAACAGATTACTACATTACAAAAGCTTTGGGTGGATATGGTTCCCTGGTCAGTTGGTACAATCCCCGCCAAGATAGAAGGTATATCCTGCTCAAAGCTTGTGTTCTTCGACTTCGTTTGATTCCCAAGAGTTTTGTTGTCTGGCAATTGGGTGGCGCATGTGACTGTTGGACAGTGCCAGTTACAATTCTCCGCGGAAACGACTGGAATGGATTGCTCCCTGAGGATCTTGCTCCTGGTGAAGAACCACCACCACCTGACAGCAACCCCCATCATCTTTTTGGACCCGAGCTCACAGCCGAGCAACTATACCAGCAGCAGGTACACAACTGGTTGGTTCAGAACGGCCCCCCTACTGCTGGAGACGCTAACCAGGGCAATGAGCCTGGGCAGAACAATGCTGCCTGGGGTGCCTGGCCTGCTCCACCTGCACCACGACTGCCGCAGCTTCCTCCTCACTTGGTGAATTATCAGGCTAGCTGCACAAGGTTTAACTGTCCAACATGGTATTATGCCTGACGGCAATTTGTCTGATAATGCTATGGATGCCTGGCATCACACTTTCTCTGGTTCTGATGATAGCTCTGAGGACTCTGCACTGATTCTGGTCCCGCTGTCTGCACCTGTTTACCAGCAGCATACTGCTCCTGAATCTGTTACTATCTCTGTTGCTCTGCACCACATCGGTATTCAGTTTGGGCTGTTAGCTGAAGGTTCTGAACTGATCAACCTACTGTTGAAAGATCCCATCCCACGCCAACAGCTCAACACCTACATGTTTCATGCTCTTCGCCCCTTGATTGCTGCCATCGGTCCGTGGAGTGCTGGTTACGGCTTAAGGCCTAACAACATGGATCTTGAGGTCATTATCTCCTCTGATGCTTCTGGGCTCACTTTCTCTCACTGCCATACTACACCCAATGTGCCTGCCTCTGTGACTATTGAAGAAATCCATGATGAGCCCTTACAGAACACTTTGTCCGACCAGCAGAACCAGATGGAGGTTGTGCCTGCCGCTCCTGCTACATCTCCTGCTAGCCCAGGGCATGTTTCTAGTCCGCTTGCTGACAGAATTGCTTCTAATTCACCTGGACTGGCTGCCGTTAATGCTATCACCCTGCCGTCCGACCCTGTGATCACTCGTGGTCGTCGCACCCGTCCCGCTACTCCCATGTCCACTACTGAGGTGCGCCGTAGCAACCGCTCCAACAAGTACAATGGCTTCCAAACACAGCAGGTAACTGACGCTCGCCCTGTGATCTCTCGGGTCAAACCCTGGCTAGTACCATCAATTGGATCATCATCTTCTGCTGAGGTTGCCCAGGATGAGATCTTACCACCCACCCTAGTTACCGTGCTTCAAGATATTGGCATCAACGGGTGTGTGATCCCTCCGGCGGAACTGTTTGAAGATATTCTCAATGCTGCACGTTTGTCAGTTCAGGGTGCGTCTCAGGAGCTGGACACCGTTTCGTCGGAGCCTGAGGATGCGTCTGCTTCTCCCAGGGCTTAATTCCTTGCTCTATTCATGCCTTCGGTGATCAACTGGAATGTTCTATGCTGGAACATCCGTGGTCTGAACTTGGATGATAAGCAACTTGCCCTGAATAATGCGGTCCGATCTAGTGGGTGTTCGGTTATCTGTCTGCAAGAGACTAAAAAGACTACTTTTGATTTAGCGTTCATTAAGTCGTGCTATCCCAGAAAATTTGATAAATTTGCTTTTGTTCCCTCTCAAGGGGCCTTATGGGGTTTAGTTACTATTTGGAAAAGTTCTGTCTTCTCTGGTGATGTCATATTTTCATCTGAATTTGCTCTGGTTATTACCTTAACGAGCACCTTATCAGCTCACTCATGGTCTCTGGCCAACATTTACGGGCCATGCTCTGGTGATGCTCGTCTGACATTTATAAATTGGCTTTATGATCTTGTCATCCCCCCACGCAAGACTGTCTTTTGCTCGGTGATTTCAATTATATCAGAGCCCCTGAGAACCGTAACAAGCCTGGAGGCTGCCCGAATGACATGTGCACATTTAATGATATAATCCGCAAGCTGAGCTTAATTGAATTGCCCATTAAAGGCCGATTGTTTACTTGGAGTAATATGCAGCAGGACCCCCTCCTCGAACAGTTGGACTGGTTCTTTACTTCGCTCCATTGGACTAACGCTTACCCTAACACCATGGTTAAACCCCTCGGTAAGCCTGTCTCGGCCCACGTGCCTTGTCTAGTTTCCATCCAAACCACTACACCTCGCAGCAAAGTTTTTAGATTCGAACCATATTGGATTCTGCACCCTGGCTTCAATGACATAGTCCACGCGGTTTGGAATAGACCTATTCGATCCCATAATGCTGCGACTGTTCTTTGCCATAAGTTCAAGGTGCTCCGATATGCCCTAAAAAATTGGAGCAAAAACATCTCTTGACTCTCAGTTGCCATCACCAGCTATAATGAGACCTTGGGACAATTAGATGAGCTTGAAAACAATAGAGTTTTGACAATCCCGGAGATGAATTTCCGCAACATACTTAAGAAACATCTCTTGCGCCTCCTTAATTATCAAAACATATACTAGAAGAAACGTTGTACCATCCGTTGGATCAAATTTGGAGACGAAAATACAAAGTTTTTCCAAGCTGTTGCCACTGAACGGTTTAGACGCAACAACATTGCTAGTTTCAGAAATGACGCGGGAGAAACTATAGATGATCACACTGAGAAAGAGGCTCTGCTTTTTCACACTTATATTGACCGCCTGGGCACTTCTCGACCAACTGAAATGCGGTTCAATCTCCCTGACATCATACAACGTCATGCAAACCTGGACCACCTGACTGATCCATTCACACATGCGGAAATTGACGAAGTGATTAAAGATATGCCTTCTGATCGTGCACCTGGTCTGGATGGGTTTAGTGGTGCATTTCTTAAAGCTTGCTGGCCTCTGATCAAACATGGTTTTTATTCTCTGTGTGACCAATTTCACGAAGGTAGTCTGGACCTCACAAGCATAAATGATGGTTTGATTACTCTGATCCCAAAAACTAACTCCCCTGAGACGGTTAATGACTATAGACCGATCACACTCCTAAACTGCTGTCTAAAGCTGATTACCAAACTCATTGCCAATCGTTTACAGCGTGTCATCCTGCAAATAGGTCATAAAAACCAGTACGGTTTCATCAAAGGATGCATGATCCAAGACTGTCTCGCCTGGGCCTTCCAGTACATTCATCAATGTCAAGCCTCGAAGCGAGATATTATTCTTCTTAAGTTGGATTTCGCCAAAGCTTTCGACACGATCGAGCATGCCCCATGCTTAACATCATGAAACACATGGGCTTCAACGACAAATGGCTGTCTTGGATTGATTGTATTTTCTCCACTGGCTGATCTTCTGTGTTGCTTAACGGGGTTCCTGGCCGACAGTTTCATTGTCGTACGGGAGTACGCCAGGGTGACCCATTGTCCCCCTTGATATTTGTCCTTGCCGCTGACCTTCTCCAAGCTGCCATTAATGATGCCTTCCTACAAGGACGAATCTAACTGCCCTTCCCATGTGCAGGTCAAACGGAATATCCAGTGATACAATACGCGGATGATACGATTCTAATAATGCCAGCGTGCCTGCAACAAGCTGCCACTATGAAAGGGATGATGACTGATTATGCTGCATCGATTGGCTTGTGAATCAATTTTCATAAGTCCACACTTATAACAATCAATCTCTCTACTGAAGAAGCCACTACCTTTGCAAGTCTATTTGGTTGCTCCGTTGGGACGATGCCGTTTACATACCTTGGACTACCCCTTGGTACCTCCAAGCCCATGATCCTAGATCTCATGCCGCTGGTTTGCAGTGCCGAACGCCGTCTCACCTCCACCATTGCAATGATGTCATATGGAGGGAAGCTTTCTTGTCTTAATGCTACTGTTAGCTCGCTCCTCATCTACGCCATGTGCACGCCTAAGTTCCCACCAAAACTGATTGAGATGCTCGACAAGGTTAGGAGGAGATGTCTTTGGACCAAGAAATCTGAGCAAGGTGAGAAATGAAACTCCCTTGCTGCATGGGACATGGTCTGTAAGCCCAAGAAACATGGAGGTCTCGGGGTCATCAACATCAAGCTGCAAAATGAAGCCTTGCTAATGAAATTCCTCCATAAGTTTTGCAACAAGATGGATATTCCGTGGGTGCAGCTCGTGTGGGACGCCAACTACACCGACAAGATACCACATGTTGTGCCACCGGTCGGCTCTTTCTGGTGGCGAGACATCTTGAAACTCACTCCAGTCTTCCGCGGCATCTCAGAGGTGCAAGTGGTATCTGGCACGTCTGCATTGTTTTGGAAGGATCTATGGGGACAAGATGTACTCCAAAACACACACCCCCATGCCTTCTCCTTCGCCATGAATGAAGATACTTCCATCAAGGGGTTCTTGGAGACCACATCGCTGGCTGCGGCGTTTCACCTACCGCTCTCGCCACAGGCTTTGTACGAGGTGCAAGATATCCAAATGCTCTCCCTGCACATGAGCCCGACCACTTCCATTAATGATGTTTGGCACTATATTTGGGGCAAGACGGGGTACAGATCAAAAGACTACTATCAGTATTTCTTCAGAGATGCACATGCCCACCCCATCTTCAAATGTCTTTGGCGTTCACATTGCCTCATGAGGATTAAGGTCTTCGGCTGGCTCCTATTTCATGATAGGCTCAACACACGTAACATGTTGAAACGACGCCACTATGACATCGGGGATGATCACAGTTGCCTCCTTTGTGGGGGCCCAGATGAAGAGACGGTGGACCATATGATTTTTACGTGTCCTTTCAGTCAAGCCTGTTGGAGTCAACTAGGGATCATCTAGCCGAGATTCGACTGTCGTCTACACATATTGCAAACCACCAAGGACTCCTGGAGCGGCCCTTTATTCCTTGACATTTTCCTCGTGGCAGCTTGGAGCTTATGGAAGGAAAGAAACAACAAGCATTTTAGAAGGGTGGACCCTTCCATCAACTCCTGGCTTTGGAGGTTCAAGGAAGATTTTGGATTACTACAGCACAGAACCAACAGGGCTCACTCTGCCCTCATAACTTCCTTCTTAGCTGATCTTTGACACATAAGTAGTTTCTTGATATACATACTTGGCTTCTATCTTTACTTTCACCTCTGACCATACCCACAAACCCTTGTGTGGTTAGGTCGAGTTGCTTGTAAAATTGATGTAACTGTGTAAAGTATCTTCTTTATATATGAAAACACAGTAGGAGCCTCTGCTACTGTCCTTTCCATCAAAATTAATAATAATTTCATCCTTACTAGGCAATTCCTGTGCACGGTGTTGTCTACTAAATTTAGAGAAATTAAACTCATGAGACATATCACCCAAACCAATAGTAACAACATCCTTTTCGCAGTCTATCTTATCATTAACAGTGTTCAAGAAGGGTCTACCAAATATAATGGGACAAAAGCTATCTTGTGGGGAACCAAGAACAAGAAAATCAGTAGGATATTTAGTTTTCCACACACAAACCTTCAGCATCTCTAACAATTCCAATTGGTGATATAGTATCTCTATTGGCAAGTTTAATTGTGACATCAATTTCTTCTAACTCAGTAGGTGCAATATCATGCCTAATTTCTTTGTATAACAGTACAGGAAACAGCTAGTTTGCCGTCAGTGAGCATCTTTGCCGTCAGCTTTTCATCGGGGTAGACGACAAAGAGCTCTTTTGCCGTCAGCTGCTGCCGGCAAAGAATGACTGACGGCAAAGCAAACTTTGCCGTCTGCTATTTTTATTACAAACGGCAAAGAAAAGTTTGCCGTCTATGATTTCTATTACAAACGGCAAAGAAAACTTTGTCGTATGCCGTTTTCATTAGTAAAAACCGCATACGGCAAATAACTTTGCCGTCTGTAATATAAACGGCAAACGGCAAAAAAGAAACACACCTCGCGGATCGACCTCCCGGATCGATGAGGTGGCACGATCCACACCCCACGCTGTATCTCTCTCCCACGCCCCAACACGTTCTCTCTCTCTCTCCCCCACGTTCTCTCACCCTCAGCCGACCCCACCACATTCTCTCTCCCTTATCCCCACGTTCTCTGTCTCGTACGCATCTCTCTCTCTCCCGTAACTCCCCAGCAGCCCCGCCCCGGTCGCCGCCGGCCACCCTGGCACCCAGCCACGCTCCCCTCCAACTGCCCCGTCCTCTCTCCTCCCTCGAGTCGGCCCCGTCCCCCATCCCCGTCGAGCCGGCCCCGTCCCTCGTCGCCATGGAAACCGCCACCGTCCTCCTTCCTCGCGGCGCCGCCCGTTCCCCAGTGCCCCACGCCGGAGGCCTCGCGTCGCCGCCCGCTCCCCAGCACAGGCAGGCAGCAGCGTGGCCCCTTCCCTTCAGCGCCTCCTCACTCCAGGCAGCGCGACCTCCTCCCTCTGGCGCCTCCTCTCTCCGGCGAGCAGCATGGCGCAGACGGCGTGAACAGCACGGGCGGCACGGTGACTTCCTCACTCCGGCGAGCAGCGTGGTTTTGTCACTCCCGCGAGCAGCACGAGTGGCATGGGTTCCTCCCTCCATCGCCTCCTCACGCCGAGGAGCAGCGCAGGCGGCGCGGCGTGGGCCGGTGAGCGGCGCGGCCTCCTCACTCCGGCGAGCAGCACGGGCCGCGCGGCGCGGGCTCCTCTCTCCGGTGCCTCCTCACTCAAGCAAGCAGCGCGACCTCCTCCTTCCGGCGCCTCCTCGCTCTGGTGTGGCCTCCATCCAACGTGGCCTCCCTCCGGAAGCGGTGCTTTTCTCCGGTGAGGCCGGGCGGCCAACATCTCTTCTCTGGTGAGGTCGGCATGGTGAGCAGCTTGGCAGTTGGGCGCGTGCGGGCGGCAAGAATCTCTGCTCCGGTGAGCTTTGGACGAGATGATGTGGACGTGCGGTGACGAGACTGTTGATCCAATTTTTTTAATAAAAAAGAACGCTTTGCCGTCTGTGATGTTTCTGCCTAACGGCAAAGAAGTAGTATGGCTCACGGCAAAACACTAACGCCGTCCGTCAGGGTCGATAGTCTGTTAGGTTGCTTTTCTTTGCCGTCTGGACGATCTAGTTGACAGCAAACAATATAGAATAACGGCAAAATCTTTGCCGTCATCAAAAAAATAGCAGACGACAAAGTATTCTTTGCCGATTTATCTTTGTCGTCTGACGTTGCCGTCTACTTCCTGACGGCAAACTCTTTGCCGTCTGGATTTACGTCTTTGCCGTCTGTAATCCACAGACAACAAATTACCTGTTTCCTGTAGTGTAAGTCATGAGGTATAGCACTAGCACTAGCACCCATGTCACATAAGCCATGATAACAATGATCTCCCATTTTAACAGAAATAACAGGCATGCCTACCACGGGTCTATGTTTATCTTTAGCACAAGGTTTGGCAATTCTAGCAGTTTCATCACGGAAATGAATAACATACCCATCAATATTATCAGACAAGAGATCTTTAACAATAGAAATATTAGGTTCAACTTTAACTTGCTCAGGAGGTGCATAGGTTCTAATATTGCTTTTACGAACCACAGTTGAAGCTTTAGCATGATCCTTTATTCTAACATGGAAAGGTGGTTTCTCAACATAAGCAGTAGGAACAACAGAATCATTATAAGTGATAGTCTTTTCTTCGACTTTAATAGGTGCAGCTGCTTTTACTTTCATGGGAGGATGATATTTAAATCACTTCTCCTTAGGGAGATCAACGTGAGCAGCCAAAGATTCACAGAAAGAAGCTACTATCTCAGAGTCAAGTCCATATTTAGTGCTAAATTTACGGAAAACATCGGTAGCCATAAAAGATTTAACACAATCAAACTTAGGTGTCATACCTGACTCCTTAACTTCGTCGAGATCCCAATCTTCAGAGTTGCGTTTAATTCTTTCCAATAAGTTCCATTTGAATTCAATAGTCTTCATCATAAAAGAGCCAGCATAAGAAGTATCGAGCATGGTGCGATTGTTATCAGAAAGCCGAGCATAAAAACTTTGAATAATTATTTCTCTTGGGAGCTCATGATTGGGGCATGAATATAACATTGATTTAAGCCTCCCCAAGCTTGAGCGATGCTTTCTCCTTCGCGAGGCCAAAAATTATATATAAAATTGCGATCACAATGAACAAGATGCATAGGATAGAACCTTTGATGAAATTCCAATTTCAATCGTTTGTAGTTCCATGACCCCATATCATCACATAGCCTATACCATGTCAATGCATCTCCCTTCAAAGATAAAGGGAAGACCTTCTTATTAATAACATCATCGGGTATACCTAGAAGCTTAAATAATCCACAAACTTCATCCCATTGATTAGGTACTCATGAGGATGCATTGTTCCATCTCCTGCAAAAGGATTAGCTAGCAGTTTTTCTAACATACCCGAAGGAATTTCAAAGTAGACATTTTCATTTTCAGTAGGTTCAGTAGGTTGAGGAGCAACTCTTTGCTCTACTGGTCGGGGTGAAGATACCCCGAACAAGCCCCTAAGAGGATTACTTTCCATAGTAACAAGTGACAGTAAATTTCAGCACACTATATAAATTTTTCCTTACCAAATTCCACCAACCAAAGGCGCTTCACTCCCCGGCAACGGCGCCAGAAAAGAGTCTTGATGACCCACAAGTATAGGGGATGTATCGTAGTCCTTTCAATAAGTAGGAGTGTTGAACCCAACGAGGAGCAGAAGGAAATGATAAGCGGTTTTCAGCAAGGTATTCTCTGCAAGCACCGAAATTATAAGTAACATATAGTTTTGTGATAGGATAATTTGCAACGAGCAACAAGTAACAAAAGTAAATAAAGTGCAGCAAGGTGGCCCAATCCTTTTTGTAGCAAAGGACAAGCCTGGACAAACTCTTATATGAAGGAAAGCGCTCCCGAGGACACATGGGAATTATCATCAAGCTAGTTTTCATCACGTTCATATGATTCGCGTTCGGTACTTCGATAATTTGATATGTGGGTGGACCGGTGCTTGGGTGCTGCCCTTACTTGGACAAGCATCCCACTTATGATTAACCTCTATTGCAAGCATCCGCAACTACAACAAAAGTATTAAGGTAAACCTAACCATACCATGAAACATATGGATCCAAATCAGCCCCTTACGACGCAACGCATAAAATAGGGTTTAAGCTTCTGTCACTCTAGAAACCCATCATCTACTTATTACTTACGAATGCCTTCCTCTAGGCCCAAATAATGGTGAAGTGTTATGTAGTCGACGTTCACATAACACCGCTAGAGGATAGACAACATACATCTCACCAAAATATCGAACGAATACCAAATTCACATGGCTACTACACTACTAGGAAAAGGGCTATAGATGAAATGGCCACTAATGGCGCACCAGACATGTGGTGCGCCACTACTATATAGTAGTGGCACACCATGTGCTGGTGCGCCATTAGTGTCACACTAATGGCGCACCAGACACACGGTGCGCCACTAGTAACAAATTTTTATTTTTTATTTTTCCAAACATACTAATGGCGCACCAGGGCACAGTGCGCCATTACTAGTTCTAACTAGTAATGGCGCACCAGCCTCATAGTGCGCCACTACTATATTTTTTTTATTATTTATTTTTGCAAAACTACTAATGGCGCACCAGTGTATAGTGCGCCATTACTAGTTTAAACTAGTAATGGCGCACTATGCCCTGGTGCGCCATTAGTGTATTTTTATATTTTTTTTGTGAAACTACTAATGGCGCACCACCAGCAGGTGCGCCATTAGTAACCAGGGTTACTAATGGCGCATTTGTAGGTGGTGCGCCATTAGTAACCTGGGACCAGCTAGATATTTTGGATAGCCACACCTACCCACTCACTTTCCCCACTTCATTCTCTCCACCTCCTCCTCCAAGCTTGTCTCGGCTGCCTCCTCCTCCTCACCTCATTTGCACCATAAATTCATCCAAATTAAGTGGTTAAATTACCTTTTTTTTGATAGGTAAGTAAGGGGGAAGCTATCTTTATGTTGTTCTCCCTCCAACAACGTGCACATGCACTTTTTATGGCCTAGCTAGATCTATGTATGTTTGTGGTGTTGCATATGTTTGTGGTGTTGCATATATGTTTGTGTTTGCAGGTACCGGTATTTGAAATGCGATAGTTGCCAATATTTTGCCGGAATGTTGATTCATTTCTGTTTCGGCGAGAATTTTGGCACTATGCATTCTTTTTGGTCCTATTTTTAGGGAAAGTCATGCCAAATTTTTTCTTGGTTCTAAAATATCGTTTTGCTCTACCCCGCAGGCGACCATGGTCCGCATGATGACCGAAGGCATCGTGAATAGGTTTTTGAGCTCCGCGAAGGCTGAGATGCTTCAAAAGAACGAGATGGAGATAAGATGTCCGTGTCGAAGATGCAAGCTGAAGAGCCTTATTGCGGACCCAGATTCCGGGCAGGTGCGGGACCACCTGCTCTTGCGTGGTTTCATGGATGGCTATCGGTGGCAAGGTGATGAAGATGACTATGAAGTCGTCCATGGGGGCCGGGCAAGAAATGAGGAAGGGCAGCAAGACAACCACCGCGGCTCGGGCGGGCGAGAAGACAAAGAATCTCCAGGACATGATCACGACGGTAATGCTGTACACAGTCATCATGTAGAAGATGCCGGACATGATGATGAGGAAGATGCCGGAGCAGACGAAGGGCATGATCATGAAGATGAAGATGCCGGCGGAGCAGACGACGATGGACCATCGATGGGCTGGGTGCAGGACCATCATATTCAAGAGCTGCTTCTCAAGCAGACGGATAACGCAAGAGCTGGCGCCCGAGAGAAAGCCAAGCTGGATCAACTGGAGATAGACGCGGTTACTCCATTGTATGAAGGATGCAGGCCCGAGGATACCCGCCTGAAAGTAACGCCCATGGCTCTGGAGATGAAGGTAAAACACAAAATGACCGACGCATGCTTCGACGAAAACATGTCACTCTGGCACGAACGTCTTCCCAAGGGGAACAAGCGCCCGACTAGTTTCGAGGAGGCGAAGAAAATCATGTGTCCTCTAGATTTACCGCACGTGAAATACCATGTGTGCATGAACAATTGCATCATTTATCGGGACGAGCACGTGGAGTCTACCATATGTCCGGTGTGCGGCGTCACTCGATACAAGAAGAGGAAGAAAGCTCCTCGAAAAGTCGTGTGATACTTTCCGATCACTCCTCGTCTGCAGCGGTATTTCGCGGACCCTAAGGTAGGAAAGCTCCTGCGTTGGCACGGGGATAGGGAGGAGAAGAAGGGAGAAGATGACGCAAATGATCCGGAGATAAATAAAAAAGACAAGATGCTGAGTCACCCTAAGGATGGGAGCCAGTGGCAAGCGTTGAACTTCGAACACCCAGAATTTGGGAAGGATCCAAGGAACATCATGCTGGGCGCGAGCACCGATGGAGTCAATCCATTTGGCAGCCAGAGAAGCACACATAGCACCTGGCATGTGTTTGTGTGGATGTACAGCCTTCCCCCCTAGTTGTGCATGAAGAGGAAGTACATTCACATGAGTATGCTAATTGAAGGGCCAAAACAACCAGGGAATGACATCAATCTGTATCTGGGGTAGTTACAGAGTGGTTACAGAGTGGCGGAGCCTATATGGGACAAGGAGGACGCAGAGCGTGCCGAGCAAGGCCTACCGCCCCGCTTCGAGAAATTCCGTGACAAGAAGACCAGGAACTTTGTCAGGGCCCGGTACAAGGAGGACCCGATAACAAAGGAGCTTACCACGGATCCGAAGACCAGGGCGCTTGAGCTTGTTCTGGTAAGGAATACACCCCCGCGTAATTAGCTCCATATGGTTGCATTCTAATTAATGAAGCCAAATTTCTAAATGGTTCACATTCCTTCCGCAGGAGGCTGAAAGCAGTAGCGCGGGGTCATCTCAGAGCTCCCCTTTCAACACCCCTTTAAATAGGGCGTTGAACGTAATGAAAAACAAGGATAAGCTCAGTAAGCCGTCGTCAGCTGGTCGTGTGGCCGGCAAAGGCTTGTCCACAAAATGGTCGTCATACTATACCGGTGGTGGGCGAAAGGAGAAAAAGACCAGCTCGGAAAGCCAGTCGCGCGAGGTTCCAGAACTCAAGGCACAAGTGGCGCGGATTCCGGCGATTGTCCAAGAGCTAGTGCAACAACAATTGGGAACGACGCTCACCGCCATGGTGCCTACCTTGATTCAGGGGCTGACGACGTGGATTGCGGGCGGCCAACAGGGGCCTCCCCCGGTTCCTAGCTTCACGGCCAGCAACTCGCACAATGCGCAAACGGCGCCATTGGTGTCTCCGGCGGAGGCGGTATTCGTGTCTCCGGCACCGGCACGGGCATTGGAGCTTAATGCACCCGGGTGTCCATCGGCCGACACCTCGCCAGCAAGCGGCCCCTCCGTCAGTTGCACGCCCGCCGTTGGCGGTGCCTCGACATTAGCCGAGCTCGACGGCATCACGGTAACTAAGCCTCTCGGCCGATGACTTCATCTCCTTGCCTTTGACTGGGCATCCCTGACACCCTACATGTTTTCGCAGGGCGCCGCCGACGTTCCTTGCACTCTCCTGCACTTCGTGGGCGGCGAGTTGGTCGATGTCGCCAAGGGTAGAATCATTCAACCGGGCAACCGCGTGTTCCACGGTAATCCGATGCCAGCCACCTTGTATAGGGTTCAAATGGTTCGGGTGCTGGCAGGCTGCGACGAGTTGTTACCTCCGATTCGACCCTCTGGGGCCGACGAAGATGATGTGATGACCCTCGGCGCCTGCGTAAGCTGGCCCCTGCTTTGGCCGAAGAGCCAGATTCGTTTGGGGGCGGGGGACACCACCCCACAGACAAGACCGCCAGTCGTGCCAGCGCCAAGCCATGGCAAGAACGCCACAACGCTACCGGACATGCCGGACATCCCTATGGCACAGGATCCGGACATGCATATGGCACAGGATCCGGACGACGACGACAACGATGACGGTACATTTACCAACGTCGATAAGTACTTTGCCGAACATGGGTACGGTGACGAGTTCTGCGGGCCTCCTTCTCAAGAACCCAACCCTGAAAAAGATGACCGTGATCTAGCTGGTATGGCGGAGAAACCCAATTCCAACAGGCGTCGTCTGGCGTTTAGTTCTCAGGAGACGCATTGACACACATTGCACACTCATCCTCTTAAGCCCGAAATATTCCATGGCCACGTATTTCGACCCGGACCGTGACTCCAAGATAGACTACACAAATATCAAGAAAGTTCTTGATGATACTCTCCCCCGCTACGCCGCATCTGGAGGCACCTTTAAGAGGCCAGCTCGTGGGTACGGCAGGCACGTGTTCACCCACAATACGACATTCCCCTGCGTCAAGCAGCCGCCTGGCGGTCAGAAGGATGCCTACTACGCCCTCCATCACAAGCGGGCGATCGTACGGGACCATAATCACCTTCTGCTACCAAATAATCTCAAAGATTGGGCCGCAAGCTTGGCGGCCATCCAGGACGCGGACATCCGACAAGAATTCTTTCGCATCCAGTCGGAGTTTGCAGAAATCATCCATCAAGATGTCCTTCGTACCTCGGGGCAGTTCTACCTCAAATATCAACTGTCCAACAGTGAGATAGACACAACGCTACAAATGCAGGCTGACAACGCCCGCGACTTCATGACCATCACGACAGACGGCGGCTTCATCCACGCTCCGGTCCCATGAGTCGAGTCGAAAGTAGTGATGCTATGTGTAGTTCTGAAACATCGATTAGCTCATGTTGTAATTAAACTTTAATGAACTTGTATGTCTCTTTGGTTTGGACAGTCGTTCAACTTAGATGTAATCGATGCTATTTATTAGTAGGACCATGAATCGTGCTATTAATGTCTTGCTTTTCTCTTCCGATCCTTTTGTTGCATACTTATATATTGCTTATGTATTGTCTGTCGTTTGGCTAGTGCATAGAGATGCCATCGTATGTCGTGTACAAGGGTAAGGTTCCCGGAGTCTACGACGACTGGGAGGAGTGTCGGAGACAGGTTCACCGTTCCAGCGGTAACAGTTACAAAGGGTACACCACTAGGGCGGAGGCGGAATCTAGATACGCGCGCTATCTAGCGGGAGAGAGGAGGGAGTGTTGGAGGAACCGGATGAAGACCAGTTTCATCGCGATGATGCTCATCGTGATGACCGCAGCTCTCTTCTATGTGATGGTAGTTTAGATGATCGATATCGACTTGTAATGTGAAGACAAACTCGCTACTCGTGGTCTCGAGACTTGTAATGTTCTATCTTTGTTCGGTCTTTTGAATTCGGAGACTAACATGATGAATTGTATTTGGAGACTAATCTTCTATTGTATTCGATGAATCTGCTGTTGCTATGTGGTGTTGTATATATTCTGTCCAATAATATATTTTGTAACCTGTGCAAATATCAGAAAAGAAAAAAAATAATCCCTAATATTCATACTAATGGCGCATCACCCCAACGTGCGCCATTAGTATGCCAAAGGATACTAATGGCGCATCACCCCATAGTGCGCCATTAGTATGGCAAAGCACATGTGTAAATATCGCCCCCTGGGAGGCACACTAATGGCGCATGTTGGTCAATACTAATGGCGCACGGCGTGATGCGCCATTAGTATACCAGATACTAATGGCGCACCAGTGGTGCGCAATTAGTATTTAATACTAGTGGCGTGGTACTAGTGGCGCACCAGTAGTGCGCCATTAGTAGACAAAACTGGTGCGCCACTAGTAGGCCTTTTCCTAGTAGTGCTAATAGCAAGACTTCTCCCATGTCCTCAGGAACAAACGTAACTACTCACAAAGCATATTCATGTTCATAATCAGAGGGGTATTAATATGCATAAAGGATCTGAACATATGATCTTCCACCAAATAAACCAACTAGCATCAACTACAAGGAGTAATCAACACTACTAGCAACCTACAGGTACCAATCCCAGACTTAGAGACAAGAATTGGATACAAGAGATGAACTAGGGTTTGAGAGGAGATGGTGCTGGTGAAGATGTTGATGGAGATTGCCGTCTCCCGATGAGAGGAGCGTCGGCGATGACGATGGCAATGATTTCCCCCTCCCGGAGGGAAGTGTCCCCGGCAGAACGGCTCTGCCGGAGCCCTAGATTGGTTCCGCCAAGGTTCCGCCTCGTGGCGGCGGAGTCTCATCCCGAAAGCTTGCTTATGATTTTTCTTCGGGCGAAAGACTTCATATAGCAGAAGATGGGCACCGGAGGGCCAACAGGGGGCCCACTAGGCAGGGGGGCGCGCCCAGGGGGTAGGGCGCACCCCCCACCCTCGTGGATAGGTGGAGGCCCCCCTGACATGGATTCTTCTTCCAGTATTTTTTATTATTTCCAAAAATAACTTTCGTGGAGTTTCAGGACTTTTGGAGTTGTGCAGAATAGGTCTAATACTTGCTCCTTTTCCAGCCCAGAATTCCAGCTGCCGGCAGTCTCCCTCCTTATGTAAACCTTGTAAAATAAGAGAGAATAGACATAAGTATTGTGACATAATGTGTAATAACAGCCCATAATGCAATAAAAATTGATATAAAAGCATGATGCAAAATGGACGTATCAGTCACCAATTTAGAAGTGGAGAGTGCGATGAATCATCGGCGCCGCAGGGCCATTTTACAAGACCCTGGCTTTTCAGAAGAGTCGTTTAATGCCTTCAACTCGGCCGATGCATACATTCGAGCTGCTCGAGATGGGATTAACAAGGCCATAAAGCAACATTTGAAAGATGTGCAGGTAAATTTGTTTGGTCTGACTATGATAACCATATGCCAGTAGCCCCCGAGACTTAAAGGAGTTGAAACAACTGATTTAAGGATAAATGTATGACCAGGTGCTTACGGAGAAGAACACCCAGCTAGCTCAGGAGCTGGAAAAGTGTCAGCGCCAGCTGCTTGCTGCCAATGCCGAACTGGAGAAATACACGGCATCTCCCGGTAATGTTTCCTTCTATAGAAAATTCATAATGATACACCGATAGTGCGAATCTGGGTGCTAATCTTTGTGTTCGGCCGTTAGACCATGTACGGGAGCAGCTGGACACCGCTCGAAGAGAAGAACGCGGAGCCAAAAAGCTACTAGCAGCGGGCGAGCGTGTATTGACAAAAGTCATTCAAGAGAAAAAGAAACTCCAGGACTCGGACTCCAAACTGGGCGAAGAACTGAAAGATGTGCGAGCTCAGCTAGCTGACTCTGTGAAGGAGAACAAGAAGCTGCGAGGCGGCATATTCAGTATGTGGCCACTTTTGTTTTATAACAGTTTTGGAGGTAACGGTAGCTGATATAGCTATAATTGTAGGTGTTTTGATGAACCGCCCCGAAGAGGAGGTGTCCGGATCATCGAGTGATCTTCGGCAAGGGCTGTCGCAGTTGCACGAGCAAGCTCAGCAGGCGATGCGGAGTGTAGCCAAGGCTTTATGGCCATCCGACCCCCCTCTAGGAAGCATGGAGGAGCTGGTAGAGCTGTTCAAGGGAGCGCGGCGGCCTATCCGGCTGTGGAAGATATCGGCATGCCGAGAGGGTGCGCGAGAGGCCTGGGCCATGGTGAAGACACGATATACCAAGCTGGATCCTAATCACATGGCTCGTGTCGGACCGCTAGGGTCGAATGGGGAAAAAATCCCGTTAGTTTAGTATATGACCAAGTAGAGGTGGCCGCCAAATATTCCCAACAGGATTGTAAGTTAGACTGCCTGTTGGAAGGTGTAGAGGAGGAGGTTTTCGAGTCCAAGTGACTGTGTACTTTCCTCATCTAGCTGGATTGTATATCATATGTCATGGCAGACCTTTTCGCTTCAACCTCCAGTCCCGAAGGTGCGGAGTGTTGCCGAATACCGTCGCAGCCGAATAGGCCGGGGTATGTCTGGAAAACTAGGTGTAGGGGTCATAGTTGCTTGAACAGACAAGTTGTATCCGGCTAGCTATGTTATATTACATTGATATCGTAAGAAACATCTTCCAGAGAGAATAGTTCCGTTAAGGGTTCCTTTCCCTGGGTGTGCATGCATTTAATGCTCATGTCCAAATTGTGATGTGAGCACCACGGTTTGTATAACTTCTGGGGGTGCACAATGGAGTGAATTTAAAAAACATCTTTAATTCACTGACCGAATATTCCCTTAACAACGCTAGCTTTCGGCTTCACCCAGTCTGAGGTACACATCCGGATGACCCGGCGGTAACAATCGCAGAGGTGCTCCCTTTATGCCCTAGCCAAACTAACGGGAACGTAGGGCATAAGCACAGGAGCCAGGCAACCAAGATTGGCCAAAACTTAAGTCATATCGATGCATATAATGGCAAAGAAAAGGTACAGATGGAAAAACTCATATGTGAGGAGCTTGATGCTCAAGGAATGACAAGAACTTCTTTCCGAGAAGCCCCCAGGTACAACTGGCGTACATGTTTAAAGATGTATGTGCCAATGGTGTGCGGTCTAGCCGCACCAAAGCTTTAAAGCGAGAGAGAAGGAAGTAATCGGAAAAGATAGAAAAATAATGGAAACTACAGAGGAGGAGGAGACGAACAAGGGGTGTAGCGCTAGGCGTAGAATCTCCGGAGTATGGCCGCGTTCCAGGGGTTCGGCTCGAGGCGATTGTCTGATGCATCGCGAAGACGGTACGCTCCTCCGGTGAGAACTTCGTCAATTATGAAGGGACCCTCCCATTTGGGCTTGAGTTTGTCCTTTTTCTTCTCCGGGAGGCGTAGAACGAGTTCGCCAATGTTGTAAATCTTGGCCCGTACTTCTCTGCTTTGATATCTTCGACTCTGCTGTTGGTAAACTGCTGAACGGGCTTTTGTGACATCGCGTTCCTCCTCCAGGGCATCTAGGTTGTCCTGCCGATCGAGCTCGGCTTCTCTCTCTTCGTACATATGCACTCTACGTGAGTCGTTAATAATATCGCAGGGCAATACGGCCTCTGCACCATACACCATGAAGAAAGGTGTGTATCCGGTAGTACGGTTGGGCATGGTCTGCAGCCCCCAGAGTACGGAGTCGAGCTCCTCAACCCAGTGCTTGTCTGATTCTTTCAAAGACCGCACTAGTCTGGGCTTGATGCCGCTCATAATAAGACCGTTCGCACGTTCGACTTGACCGTTGGTTTGTGGGTGGTAGACGGAGGCGTAATCTAGTTTAATACCCAGATTAGTACACCAGGTTTTGACCTCGTCGGCTGTGAAATTGGAGCCATTGTCAGTGATGATGCTGTGTGGGACACCATAACGGTGCACAATATCGGATATGAAGTCTATCACCGGGCCGAACTCAGCCGTTTTGACCGGTTTAGCCTCTATCCACTTAGTGAATTTGTCCACCACAACCAGCAGATATTTTTTCTTATGGCTTCCCCCTTTGAGGGGTTCAACCGTGTCGAGTCCCCAGACCGCGAAAGGCCAAGTGATGGGGATTGTTTGTAGGGCAGTGGGGGGCATATGGCTTTGATTGGCAAAGAGTTGGCATCCGACGCAACGTTGGACAAGGTCCTATGCGTCCAGTCGGGCCGTCAGCCAATAAAACCCTGTACGGAAGGCCTTGCTAACAAGGGCCCGAGCTGCGGCGTGGTGACCGCCGAGTCCGGTATGAATTTTAGCCAAGAGCTGCCGCCCCTCTTCCTCGGATATACATCGTTGAAGGACTCCGGTGGCGCTTTTCTTGTAGAGCTCTCCATCATGAACCTTGTAGGCCTTTGAGCGCCGGACAATGTAGTGGGCCTCATTCTGGTCCTCATGAAGCTCCTTCCTATTGAGGTAGGCCAGGAAGGGTTCGGTCCATGAGGCAATGACTGCCATGATGAGATGCGCCGACGGTGTTATGTCGGTGTTTCCGGGATCTGGAGTTATGTTTGGGTCCGGACTAGTATTGCCGTTTTCCCCCCGCGACACCACGGATGGCTTAAAGAGCCTTTCCAGGAAGATATTTGATGGGACGGGGTCGTGCTTAGCGCCAATACGAGAAAGAACATCCGCCGCTTGATTACTTTCTCGAGCCACATGATGGAACTCGAGCCCCTCGAACCGGGCCAACATTTTTATGACTGCGTTATGATACGCTTCCATCTTCGGATCTTTAGCGTCGAAATCTCCATTTATTTGAGATATTGCAAGGTTTGGGTCCCCGCGCACTTCTAGGCGTTGTATGCCCATGGAGACAGCCATCCGGAGACCATGCAATAAGGCCTCGTATTCGGCTGTGTTATTGGAGTCTGTGTATAGTATTTGGAGAATGTACTGGATGACGTCTCCAGTAGGGGACGTTAAAACGACACCCGCTCCTAACCCTGCCAGCATTTTGGAGCCGTCAAAGTACATGACCCAATTGGAGTATGTGTCGTACTCTTTAGGGAGTTCGGCCTCTGTCCATTCGGTGATGAAGTCGGCCAGTACTTGGGATTTGATAGCTCGACGTGGTTTATATGTAATGTCAAATGGCAGGAACTCAATGGCCCATTTGGCCATTCGGCCCGTAGCATCGCGGTTGTTTATAATGTCATTGAGTGGTACTTCGGAGGCCACCGTGATCGAACACTCCTGGAAGTAGTGCCGGAGCTTTCGGGATGCCATGAAGATCGCGTATGCTATTTTTTGATAATGAGGGTACCGGGATTTGCATGGTGTAAGGACAGTAGATACGTAGTATACTGGCTTCTGAAGCGGGAATTTATGTCCGTCCTGTTCTCGTTCAACAACGAGTACGGCGCTCACCACCTGATGTGTTGCCAATATGTATAATAACATCGGTTCGCCGGCGTTTGGTAAAGCCAGGATTGGATTGCTCGCAAGAAGGGTTTTTATTTCTTCCAGTCCGGCTGTTGCCGCGTCCGTCCTCTCGAAGTGGTCGGTTCGCTGTAGAAGGCGATAGAGTGGTAGTGCCTTTTCTCCTAATCTGGAGATAAAGCGGCTTAGAGCTGCCACGCAACCTGCAAGTTTTTGAACTTGTTTAAGGTCTGTTGGCTTAGCCAATTGTGACAAAGCTCAGATTTTGGCTGGGTTTGCTTCAATTCCTCTATTGGAAACGATGAAGCCCAGCAGTTTTTCAGCGGGAACATCAAAGACACACTTTTCCGGGTTGAGCTTAATGTCATACGCCCTGAGGTTGTCGAATGTAAGACGTAAGTCGTCTATTAGTGTTTCCATGTGCCTGGTTTTGATGATGACGTCAAGAACGTAAGCTTCTACTGTTTTGCCAATCTGTTTCTCTAGGCATGTTTGAATCATGCGTTGATATGTGGCGCTGGCATTCTTGAGCCCAAAGGGCATGGTGTTGAAGCAGAATGGCCCATATGGGGTGATAAATGTTGTTGCGGCTTGATCGGACTCCTTCATTTTGAGTTGATGGTATCCGGAATATGCATCAAGGAAACATAGTGAGTCGTGTCCTGCGGTGGCGTCGATGATTTGATCAATGCGGGGGAGGGGGAAGGGATCCTTAGGGTAGGCCTTGTTGAGGTCTTTGAAATCGACGCACAGGCGCCAGGATTTGTCCTTCTTTGGTACCATCACCAGGTTTGCCAGCCAGTACAGATGTTTGATTTCTCTAATGAATCCGGCCTCGATGAGTTTGGCCAGCTCCTCCCCCATGGCTTGTCGCTTGGGTTCAGAAAAGCGCCGCAGTGTTTGCTTAACCGGTTTAAACCCCTTTAATATATTGAGGCTATGTTCGGCCAGCTCGCGTGGGATCCCTGGCATATCTGAAGGGTGCCAGGCGAATATGTCCCAGTTTTCGCGCAGGAATTCTCGTAGTGCGGCGTCAACTGTTAGATCCAGTTGAGCTCCGATAGATGCTATCTTCTTGGGGTCCGTTGGGTGGACCTGGAATTTGACTATTTCTTCTGCTGGTTTGAAGGAAGTTGATTTAGGGCATTTGTTGAGGATCACGTCGTCCCTGTCCATCGTGGAGCGGAGTGCGGTTAATTCTTCGGCCGCGAGGGCTTCGGATAGTGCCTCCAAGGCCAGGGATGCGGTTTTGTTTTCGGCGCGGAGTGCTATGTCCGGATCACTGGGGACAGTGGTTATACCGCTTGGTCCGGGCATTTTGAGCTTCATATACCCGTAACGGGGTATGGCCTGGAAGCGTGTAAAAGCATCCCGCCCCAGCAGGGCGTGATATCCGCTGCTGAAAGGGGCTACTTGGAAAGTTATTTCTTCGGACCGATAGTTCTCCGGAGTGCTGAATACCACGTCAAGTGTGATCTTGCCCGCGCACCGCGCCTCCCCTCCGGGGATAATTCCCCGGAAGGTTGTGTTACCTTGCTTGATGCGGCTCTTGTCTATTTCCAATTTATGGAGTGTGTCCTTATAAATGAGGTTTAGTCCGCTGCCGCCGTCCATGAGGACCTTGGTAAGTCGAAACCCGTCCACGATGGGACTAAGTACTAACGCGGCAGGCGCTTGTACTGTTCTGTACTTTGGTTCGTCACTGGCGTCAAATGTTATGGCCGTGTCGTTCCAAGGGTTTATTGTAGTAATTTGGCAGACTTCGGCGAGCTCGCGAAGTGCCCTTTTGTGCTTGTTGTTTGAAGCGAATGTCTCAAAGACTGTCAATACTCCTGAGTCATCGTCTTCTGGGGGATGCAATTCTTGGTCGTCCCTGATAAGGATGTCCTCGACGCTCTTGGCTACCTGTCGTAGTATCCAACATGCTCTAAGGCTGTGGGTTGCCACGGTATCCGGTGTTGTATGTATTTTGCATGGGCCATCGAGCCACCCCTCCAGAACAGTGTCGTGCCATGTAGCGGTTTTGTGTTTCTTGACTGTCGGGCTGGGCGTGCCACGAGGGTGCGCCCTTTTCGCTTGTAGGGGGAGTTGAGCTAGGACCGACGGTTCCCAGCGAGCTGCCTGAGTTTTCCAGGCGCTCTCCATCGCGCTGTATTTTTGTACAATGGTTGCTAAGTCAGCGAATTTTAGTATGCTGCGGCGATTGATGGCGTTGAGGATTCCTTCGTCCGCACAGTTTTTGCAGAACGCTGATATTGCGTCCTCGTCACGGCAATCTTTTACCTTGTCCTTGACAAGGAGGAATCTGGCCCAAAAGTGGTGGACCTTCTCCTGAGATTGCTGTTTTATGCTCATGAGAGCCTCTATGTATGGGTGGGTGGGTGGAATTAAATCCGAACCCCGACCTAACCGGTTGTCCGGAGTCCGACGACCTTCCGGACTAGACAGTCTGGGTTCCGGAATATCTTCTGATTGTCTAGAACCGCCGTCCGATGCTATGTTCGGAGGGCTGGTTGCGTCCTTTCGCGGGTGAGTATCCAACTCTTCATGAATGGCGCTCCAAACATAGTCCATCTTCAATATAGAAGAAGACTCGCCGTCCAGCTCCACGACTACCGCGATCTGGTGGGTGACCGGTGGAGTTTCTTCGGTTTCTCCCTGATCGGTTTTAGGCCTGATCTGATCATAATCTGTGACGATTCCCAAAGCGGTGATGTGACCTAGGAGCTCGTTTAAGGAAGAAAGCTCAACCGGATCCATCTGCTTGGAGTGCTCGGAGTTGATGCGAAAAGGATTTTCGATGGCCCGAGAGGTCATCGTCGGCTCCGCGGCCGAACGGGCGATCATAGTAAAGTCGCCCAGCCGGAGGGTTTGGCCCGGGCCAAAACTACCCATGCGGTAACATTGTCTCTAACGACAAGGCGAGCCATCGAGCCTTTCATCAACGGCACAGTGGAACTCTCAATGAAAGCACCAATGTCGGTGTCAAAACCGGCGGATCTCGGGTAGGGGGTCCCGAACTGTGCGTCTAGGATCGATGGTAATAGGAGACGGGGGACACGATGTTTACCCAGGTTCGGGCCCTCTCTATGGAGGTAATACCCTACTTCCTGCTTGATTGATCTTGATGAATATGAGTATTACAAGAGTTGATCTACCATGAGATCGTAATGGCTAAACCCTAGAAGTCTAGCCTATGTGAATATGGTAATGAGTATATGTGGTGTCCTTTCCAGACTATCCCCTTCGGTTTATATAGACACCGAGGGGATCTAGGGTTTACATGGAGTCGGTTACATAGGAAGGAATCTTCGGTCGCCAAGCTTTCCTTCCACGCCAAGTAGAGTCCAATCCGGACACGGTGTAGTCTTCGGCCTTGATGTCTTCACAGCCCATCAGTCCGGCCCATGGATAACAGGCCAGACGCCCGAGGACCCCTTAGTCCGGGACTCCCTCACCCGGCCCATCTATCAAACCAACTACTCTAACCATCTGAACTACTGTATGAATCACAATCGAACTAACTCTACAAGCTAAGCAAGTGCAAATGAATACCTGCTCCTCCACGGCAGGTGGCGCAACGGGGGCATCGGGATGGACTACACCGCTCGACGGCGTCACCTTCTGTAGCGATGAGGCGGAGGCCGTCACATCCGAAGCGGTTGCGAGTTTCCCCGCAACGCCATGGACGCCGCCGACATCCGCGGTCACCGCGCCCTGACCCTGCAGCTCCACCACATCTCCGGCCGCTGTGCCGGCGTCGCCATGAGCGTCGGCCATCTAACAGATGGAGGCGATGAAGGTGAGGAAGAGGATGAAGTGGGGGAGAGCGAGACGGTGCGGTGGAGGAAGTGGAGGAGAGCGAGACAACGACGGCGTGCAGAGGAAGACGATGCGGCAGCGAGTGGATTTGGGGGAAAATGGTAGGGGCGATGGAGGTGGTTGCCCTCTTTATATAATGGGACGTTTCGGGCATGTCCATGGACACGTGCTACCCCCCGACCGCGGTCTTGCATGCGCCCACGTATACGCGGCCCCACTCGTCAGCTAACGGTCAAAGGCACTGACCCGATGGCAGCGTCCGTTATAATCAGTTATGAGGGTTTCGGGCAAGGGAGTGGGGAAAAGTGAGCAAAAGTTAACAGAGTGGGGATGAATGAGTAGAGCTAAGGAACCAGGGGCACAAAAATAAAAATCCCTTTATTCAAACCTTGGGAGTTAGTACGTTAAGCTTATTATACTTTGCTATGCTATGCTCGTAGGCGTGATTTGGTTTGAGTGATTCATGACAGTTGTGAGTATTATTATGAACTAAGGGTTTACTTAAGGTGGATACTTTAACACACATCTGGGTGGATTGGTTTGTGGGCACCTGGGGAACTCCAGTGTTGTCCAAAGGAGAATCCCGGGGTATCCGTGTGATTTTTCCTATGGTTCGCCACCGAGGCTCAAAGGGATCATTATGTTATTTATGCTGGAAACTTCCATGTGCAGCCACAAGCCACTATGGGCTCTGGCATAGTTGAGTAAGTTGTGGGAAACCTTTCCATGATGGGCTAGCAGATGTAGGGTATTGTAGGTGTACCGGCCTATCTATCGGTTAAGGTGACCTCTTCGGAAAGAGTGTGTCTCGGTCATCTGTTTCTCAAACATCATGCAGTGCGAGAAATTCAACGGAGGAGATCGAGTCTTGTGGGGAAGCGCAAACCTCTGCAGAGTGTATAAACTAATCATGGTTAGCCGTGTCCCCGGTTATGGACATCTTGAGTATCTAGTGCTTGAATTACTATGTGAATCTCATCACTTTACTTAATTAACTTGCTGGGTTAATGATTATAAATTTGGGATTGAGATGGGGTTACCGTTCTCAATGTTTTCAACAAACTTTGTAGTTAAATAAAGTACATTCCTTTGTTGTAGGAAAAAACTGGCTTTTCGCAAAAATGATAACCATAGAGCATCCACCAGCCATATATGCATATAGTTATAGCTGTTACTTGTTCATTGCTCTATAGTGTTATCTTGCCAGCATATTCCATGTGTTGACCTACACAGGATGCAACGTATTATGTTGCGGAGTTTTTAGACGAAGAGTAAGGTGCGCTAGGTCGTTCTCATGCACTCAGCTATGCCGTTGGAGTTGATGGACTCATTTACCTCCGAAGCTTCCACTGTTATCTTATTTAGATGGCCTTCAGCCATATTATTGTAATAAGTACTCTCCTTTGAGACATTCGATGTAATAAGTGTGTGATTGAACTCTGTTATAAATCCTCGAGTACTGTGTGTGTCAGCATTACCGATCCGGGGATGACACTTATACACAGAGATTTGACCGTTTTGAGGTCAGATGGCTAAACTTGATGAAGGAACGCTATGAAGTAACTTACTCACCATTCTCTTTTCATATGAATATACTTCCCTTAGCCGCCAAGTTTATTGGATATGATAGAATAGAATGTACTGTAAACTTCGGTAGTTGCAAAGATCAAATCCAGTAGCCCTCAAGGGCCGGTTTATGCTTTCAATATGAACCGGGACATATAACACTAGCAGTTCAATTTTGCATGTGTAGCACCCAAGGGCCGGCTTAATAAATATATTAAGCCGGGACTTAAGTAGCAAGAAATCAACCGTGCTTCCATAGCCCCCAAGTCTCGGCTTAATTAGTCATGAATAAGCCGGGACTAATCATCTTGTTTGAAATCAATAATCCAAATTGTAGTCTTTGTAAAACGGATCACATCATTTCTCCGGCTCAGCCAATGATTCTGTCTTAATAAAAGAGCAACATACATTAGCCCCCAAGGGCTAAGTATAATATTTATATTGTGCTTGGGACTTAAAAAATTGTTCTTAAGAGCAAATATGCATTAGCCCCCAAGTGCCAAGTATAATATTTGTATTGTGCTTGGGACTTCAGCAATACTCACAATATTCTGTCTGTGTTTATATCACACGCTGAACTTTTTGAGAAGGGCTCGCAGCTCAATGATCTGAAGGTCAACATAAAAACTCAACAATTCGAAACATTCAAGGCCCAATCAGAATTGAGGATTTCTGTGGAAAACATTGAGCAGCTCAAAAAGACCTCTAGTGCTGACAAAGAAAGCTGGGAAACTGAAAAGGCGGCTCTACTGAAAAGAGCAGAAGAAGCTGAAGCCGTTCTTAAGCCGGTGACTAACGAACTGTCCGGCTTAAGACAGCAAATCAACAACATGTCACTAGCTATCTTCGGTAAGCACTAACCTTGGTCCCAATAAATCTGCTATAAACCGTGTCGGCTTATTAATAAATGAATTGATACAGGCTCTCGAAACATCAATTTGGGCTCAGACACGCACGTCCGGTTGAAGGCTATCTACACTCTGGTAGAACAATTATATCCTGGTGCTCAACGGACGATTGCTGCTGCTCTTCACAAAAAAAGGTCGCCTACTCTTATCAAAGAGACATTGGAAAGGTTGTCAGTAGTGCCCGAGAGGATTGAAGCTGAAACGAGCCTCTACCAGAGCCGGCGCTTTAACTACCCTAAGCCGGGCTAAAGCATGGCAAGTAGATCTTGACCCGAAGGATCTGGCCAACAGTTGCCCAAGTGTCAAAGAGGATGGGACGCCCTTCAGTGCAGATGATTTTGTAGAGATAGTAAGATCAATGCGTCCATTGGCAACCCAGCTGGCTGAAGAGAGCAAGCTATCACAGTATCAGGCGGCTTATAATGCTAAGAATCAGAAAGTGAAGGCGCCGATTCATCAGGAGGTAAATCTTATCCCGCCAATTCGTAAGCATACCTTCGCTCCTGACATAGATCCATCAAATCTTATTGATAACAAAGCTGTGTTTAGAGCATTGACCGGTATCAACTGGGCAACGCCTGACTTCTAGCTGATGGATAAGCAAGGACCTGTGGATGAAGAAGAAGAAGAAGAAGCACAGGATGTCCCGGAGGCTTCAACCCGCCAATAGTCATGAGCCGGATTATCAAGCAAAATACTTTGTTGTGTTAACGTCTCCAAAACACTTATTCTTATTGGGCCATCAGATGCCTTGTAATAGGCTAGTTAAACTATTGATCTGCCATGCCATCGTGCATGTTTTTATTTTACATAACACTGCTGATCCGCCAATGTAAGATCTACCACTTATGCTTACAATATCATCAATTTGAGTATGTTCCTGCATACAGACAGATCACAAGTGCCCTGGCGGTTTACCGTAGGACGGGTCATAATACCCCATATAAAACCATTGGTGACTAAAACAGTCCATATCCAGGGCCGGTTTAATCATGACCATATATAATCATAACAAAAATATCATACCTGTGATTTTGCTCACACTGCTGGCTTATCATACCTGTGCAATAACGGTTACAACCCGCAAGATTGAGCCCACAGTACCTTGTTCAATTGACATATACCGCCGGCTTACAATGCCGTTTGCAGCAAGGGGTGATATCCCAAAACTTACAGCACAGCGCTTCCAAGTATATAAAATCATCATACACCAGCGACTTACAGTCCAAAGCTAGGCCGGGCTAACAAACACCAGGTAATTTCATATATGAACCATAAGGAATCATAGCCTTCATGGGTTTTCAACCATGTATTAACATGTTACAAGAGATGAACTTCAAAAACTTTCAAATATAAATCAAAAGATAAAAACAAGGATTTTCAAAGGCTGCCAATCCTAAAAATCAAGTGCTTTCAAAGGGCCGCACAATCGCTGAGTTAAACCTTCATGCAAACCTTATAAGCCGGGCCTCACATGACCAATCGCCGTTTTAACTTTGACAATTCAGGGTCTGTATAAGATTGACTTGTCCAAAGTACGACGAGTCATTCGAGTCAATCTGGGCGGAGTGGCAGACTTAAAAAGGCAGGTCAACCCGGGTTTTTAGGTGAATACACCTGGCTTCCAAGCCTATTACAGGGGTCATAAAAACTCTTGTCTGTTGAACAAAGAGCCCCCAAGTAACATTTTATTCCAGGTATATAAGCTGGATCCACAAGGGTAGTCATAGTATGCTCAATGAGCAGGAAGCCCCCAAGTATAATCATGGCATACAAGCCAGACCAAAGGGGTAGTCATAGCAATGCTCAATGAAAAGGAAGCCCCCAAGTGATCATGATAATAAAGACTCATTATTCTCGGAAATGAAATGACAGAGGCCCCGAATTATCAGGGATGCCAGCTTTATTATATTCATCATAATATATACATTTTCATAATATGTACATCACAAGAGCCAGTGGCTCAGGTGTAGTAAGGCCGAAGATGAGCAATATTCCACGGCTGGCGGGTCTCCTCCTCCGACGCGCGTGAGTCCTTGTGGTCTCGCGCATCAGTAAGGTAGTATGACCCATTGTTCAGATTTTTGCTGACCACAAAGGGCCCCTTCCCAAGGTGGGGATAGCTTGTGCATATCAGATTGATCCTGGATAAGCCGGAGTACCAAATCACCTTCCTGAAAGATTCTTGTTTTAACCCGACGGCTGTGATAGGGGTGCAGTTCTTGCTGGTAAATCGCCGAACGAGCCGCCGCAAGGTCACACTCCTCACCCAATAGGTCAAGTGTTGGAGATATGCCCTAAAGGCAATCATGTATGATGTTATATCCTATGTGTTTATGAATAAACATAGTCCTTGGACATTATCAATGATGTGTATCAGCAAGTACGTGACTTTTTTGTGGGACTAAGCATTGTATGATGACTGTCCTAAAATGTCCCTAGTCGAAAGGGCTGTGTGGACGCGCAGCCAACTAGACTAGCATATGACACGGTCGATGGCTTGGTCTCACTAGCCATGGAGCATTGGATGCTAACCGGATAATATGGACTTGGAAGGATCTGGTCAGATTCGACGTAGTCAGATCCGAGTCGAGATAAGGTCTGAGTCGGATAGACCCAACTATGAGACGCAGCGATATGTCATCTGTGAGTCTCTAGTACAACATATGTTCTATGTCCTAAGACCTAAGCTGACGCATGTACTCGGGATGGTGACAGACTTGCTTTGGGCCGACCAAACGCTACTCCGTAACTGGGTAGTTATAAAGGTAGGTTTCGGCTTTGTCCAGACCCATGCCGCGAGACGTGGTCGAGCAAGATGGGATTTGCCCCTCCGATCAGGAGAGATATACTCTGGGGCCCTCGTGTGATCCGACCAGGATCAGCATGGCCATGCGACAAGGATTATGAGATAATCCGGTTTGTGGTCGGCATCACTGGAACGAGAAAGAGGTCAGGCTAGCACAAGGATGACAGACTCACCTTGAGCCTGACAACATATATCATGTGGCAACAGGAATGGAAGTATGATGTACAGGTTCGCCTAACCAGCTTCATAGTCTGTTTGGTGTTCGGCATGCCTTGCTAGAGGCCACTACCAACTGTGTAGTTCGGAGGTGATCCGAACTACGACCAAGCCGGCTTGAACCTAAGGGGTCGTGCGCATAAGGGAAGGAACCTACGAGGTCGGATCCGAGGACACTGGTTGGATGTGGTCCAAGCTGTATTCTGATTGTGGCCGAATAGACTTATGGGCTTTAGGGTCCGTGCGAGGCCCAAGTGTTGAGCCTGCGACGGACGCCTATATAAAGTGGAGGTGCCGCACACTCACGCGGTTGATCGCTTCAGCGCTGTCACTAGGGTTTGCATGTGTTGCGAATAGACACCCCCACTCGCCGCCGCACGACGTTCCTCCTGCATGCGCGGAAACCGTTAGAGGCGGTGCACTTGCGCTGCTCCGGGGAACCTGTGCGTGGGAACCGACTACCGGCTGTACGAGGGAGATCGGACGAGGAGGAGACGATCCACGCGGACGCGCTGCCCCAACTCTTCTTCCGCTGCACGGCACTGCGCGTCTAGTGGTAACGAACTGTGATCCATCTCCCGTAGCATGTTCTTGGTTGTTCTGCGCGTAGGAAAATTTTAATTTGCAGTCGACGCACCCTACTGTAGAACCCAACATCAAGTGCATCCTGACATGCTTTTTCATTATCAGCTTCAACATAAGCCGCCACACGGGGCGAATCATGACAGATGTCACTAGGGAGAACCGCCTCTGCTCCGTAAAGCATGAAGAAAGGCATGTAACCCATAGATCTATTAGGTGTGGTGTTGATGCTCCATAACACGGAGGGTAATTCTTCCACCCAACAACCCGGCGTCCTCTGCAATGGGACCATAAGCCGGGGCTTGATGCCTCTCAAAATTTCTTGATTGGCTCTTTCGGCTTGACCATTAGACTGCGGGTGAGCCACTAATGACACATCAAGTCGAATATGCTCACGTTGACAAAATTCTTTCATAGCACCTTTAGACAGATTAGTGCCATTATCAGTTATAATGCTGTGGGGAAAGCCAAAACAGAAAATCATCTTTTTGATAAATGGAACCGCCGCCGCTGCATCAGACTTACTGACCGGCTCTGCCACCACCCACTTCGTAAATTTGTCAACTGCCACAAAAAGGTGAGTCTTTTTATCCTTGGACCTTTTGAAAGGCCCGACCATATCAAGCCCCCAGACCGCAAACGGCCAAGCAATTGGAATCATCCTCAATTCTTGAGCCGGCACATGAGCTTGTCGTGAGAATTTCCAACAAAACCATCACATTTATTGACCAAATCTTCTGCATCAGCATGAGCCGTCAGCCAATAAAATCCATGACGAAAAGCCTTGGCCACAAGAGATTTCGAGCCAGCATGATGACCACAATCTCCTTCATGAATTTCACGTAGAATCTCACGACCCTCCTCTGGAGAAACACAACGTTGGAATGCCCCTATAACGCTAGAGTGGTGCAGCTCTCCATTGACAATTGTCATCGACTTAGACCGCCGGGTTATCTGCCTGGCTAAAGTTTCATCCTCAGGTAACTCGCTCGGGTCATATAAGCCAAATATGGAACGGTCCAATTAGGAATAGCGTGAAGAGCCGCCACCAGTTGTGCTTCCGGGTCAGGAATAGCTAAATCCTCCTCTGTAGGTAATTTGACTGAAGGGTTATGCAGAATATCCAGGAAAGTATTAGGTTGCACCGGCTTACGCTGGGACCCTAACCGGCTCAAAGCATCAGTCGCCTCGTTTTTTCTGCGATCAACATGTTCCACTTGATAACCTTTGAAATGGCCAGCGATAGCATCAACCTCTCGGCGATAAGCTGCCATGAGTGGATCCTTGGAATCCCAAGTACCAGAAACTTGCTGGGCCACTAGGTCTGAGTCACCAAAACACCTCATCTGGCTTAAGTTCATCTCCTGAGCCATCCGAAGACCATGGAGCAAGGCCTCATACTCAGCTGCATTGTTAGTACAAGGGAACATCAACCGGAGAACGTAAGACAATTTATCACCTCGTGGGCAAGTCAAGTCAACTTCAGCCCCCGAGCCCTCCAACTGCCTAGATCCATCAAAGTGAATAGTCTAATATGTGCTATCCGGCTTCTCCTCAGGCATCTGCAACTCTATCCAATCATTGATAAAATCCAAAAGTGCTTGAGACTTGATGGTTGTGTGAGGCATATACTTCAAACCATGGGGACCAAGCTCAATGGCCCACTTGGATACCCGACATGTGGCTTCTCTGTTTTGAATAATATACCCTAGAGGAGCAGAACTAACCAAAGTGATGGGATGACCCAGAAAGTACTGTTTGAGCTTCCAGCTAGCCATGAACACCCCATAAACAAGCTTCTACCAATGCGGATACCTCTACTTGGACTCAATAAGCACCTCACTGATGTAGTAAACCGGCCGCTGAACCAGATGCTCCTTGCCTGATTCCTTCCTTTCCACCACAATGGCTACGCCGACAGCTCCGCTATTGGCAGCCACGTATAAAAACAAGGGCTCCTTATCAATGGGCCGGATGACCAAGAGTCATCGCGGCAAGCTCTACATCGACAATGCAGGGTGGGGACCCGAGGCCGGCTCAATCAAGTACGGGTACCGGGTCCCCTTCGGCGGAATCCACGTCTTCATTGGCAAGATCAGCGAACCAGGCCCTGAGCCGGACATCCGCACCGACATCATCGAGACGGCTCAACGTGCACGGCCTGCCCGGCTTCAACCCGCCATGAAACGTGTCTTTGTTGGTTTTATCCATGGGGCGGAAATTTCGGATGGATCTACATCTGGCGGTGAGACGGCCATCTATTCTGATGTGAGTCGTCCACAGGCGAGACCAACTCATTGTATCAACTTCAAGACGGCCGGCTTGGGGCCTATTCCGATGGTGGCAGTATTCCGGACCCTTGCGAGCCACCGAACAGAGTTGCGGTTTTCATGGCTGGTACACAACCGGTGCTCGGTTCATCAACCATCGCTGCCATGACCTCTAACTCAATGGCCGCTGTTGGTGAACGTAGTATTTCAAAAAAAATCCTACGATCATGCAAGATCTATCTAGGAGAAGCATAGCAACGAGCGGGAAGAGTGTTTCCACGTACCCTCGTAGACCGAAAGCGGAAGCGTTTAGAAACGCGGTTGATGTAGTCGAACGTCTTCGCGATCCAACCGATCCAAGTACCGAACGCACGGCACCTCCACGATCTACACACGTTCAGCTCGGTGATGTCCCTCGAACTCTTGATCCAGTTGAGGCCGAGGGAGAGTTTCGTCAGCACGATGGCGTGGTGACGGTGATGATGAAGTTACCGATGCAGGGCTTCGCCTAAGCACTGCGACAATATGACCGAGGTGGAAATCTGTGGAGGCGGGCACCGCACACGGCAAACAAATCAACTTGTGTGTCTATGAGGTGCCCCCTGGCCACGTATATAAAGGAGGGGAGGGAAGAGGTGGCCGGCCCTAGGAGGGCGTGCCAGGTGTGGGGAATCCTACTAGGACTCCCAAGTCCAAGTAGGATTCCCCTCCTCTTTCCTATTCGTACTAGGATAAGGAGGGAAGGAGGAGGTGGGGAGAAGGAAGGATGGCCTCCTAGTCCAATTCGGACCAGCCCATGGGGCCCTTCTCGCCTTTCCCGTATGGCCCATTAATGCCCACTACTTCTCCGGCGAATTCCCGTAACTCTTTGGTACTCCGATATATACCCGAATCACTCGGAATCTTTCCAATGTCCGAATATGGCCTTCCAATATATCGATCTTTACGTCTCGACCATATCGAGACTCCTCGTCATGTTCATGATCTCATCCGGGACTCTGAACAACCTTCGATCATCAATTCATATAAACTCATAATACAGATCGTCATCGAACGTTAAGCGTGCGGACCCTACGGGTTCGAGAAATATGTAGACATGACCGAGACACATCTCCGGTCAATAACCAATAGCGGAACCTGGATGCTCATATTGGCTCCTACATATTCTATGAAGATCTTTATCGGTCAAACCGCACAACAACATACGTTGTTCCCTTTGTCATCGGTATGTTACTTGCCCGAGATTCGATCGTCAGTATCATCATATATACCTCGTTCAATATCGTTACCGGCAAGTCTCTTTACGCATTCCGTAATGCATCATCCCGCAACTAACTCATTAGTCACATTGCTTGCAAGGCTTATAGTGGTGTGCATTACCGAGAGGGCCCGGAGATATCTCTCCGACAATCGGAGTGACAAATCCTAATCTCGATCTATGCTAACTCAACAAACACCATCGGAGACACCTGTAGAGCATCTTTATAATCACCCGGTTACGTTGTGACGTTTGATAGCACACTCAGTGTTCCTCTGGTATTTGGGAGTTGCATAATCTCATAGTCATAGGAACATGTATAAGTCATGAAGAAAGCAATAGCAATAAACTAAACGATCATAGTGCTAAGCTAATGGATGGGTCTTGTCCATCACATCATTCTCTAATGATGTGATCCCATTCATAAAATGACAACACATGTCTATGGCTAGGAAACTTAACCATCTTTGATTAACGAGCTAGTCTAGTAGAGGCATACTAGGGACACTCTGTTTGTCTATGTATTCACACATGTACTAAGTTTCCGGTTAATACAATTCTAGCATGAATAATAAACATTTACCATGATGTAAGGAAATATAAATAACAACTTTATTATTGCCTCTAGGGCATATTTCCTTCAGTCTCCCACTTGCACTAGAGTCAATAATCCAGTTCACATCGTCCTGTGATTTAACACCAATAGTTCACATCTTTATGTGATTAGTTCACATCTCCATGTGACTAATACCCAAAGGGTTTACTAGAGTAAATAATCTAGTTCACGTCGCTATGTGATTAACACCCAAAGAGTGATCATGTTTTTCTTGTGAGAGAAGTTTAGTCAATGGGTCTGCCACATACAGATCCGTATGTATTTTGCTAACTTTCTATGTCTACAATGCTCGACACGGAGCTACTCTAGCTAATTTCTCCCACTTTCAATATGTATCCAGATCGAGACTTAGAGTCATCCAGATCAGTGTCAAAGCTTGCATCGGCGTAACTCTTTATGAAGAACTCTTTGTCACCTCCATCACCGAGAAACATATCCTTACTCTACTAAGGATAATTTTGACCACTGTCCAGTGATCCACTCCTGGATCACTATTGTACCCTCTTGCCAAACTCATGGTGAGGTACACAATAGGTCTGGTACACAGCATAGCATACTTTGTAGAACCTATGACTGATGCATAGGGACTGACTTTTCATTCTCTTTCTATTTTCTGCTGTGGTATGGTTTTGAGTCTTTACTCAACTTCACACCTTACAACTCAGGCAAGAACTCCTTCTTTGACTGATCCATTTTGAACTCCTTCAAAATCTTATCAAAGTATGTATTCATCGAAAGTCTTATCTAGCGTCTTGATCTATCTTTATAGATCTTCATGCCCAATATGTAAGCAGCTTCACCGAGGTATTTCATTGAAAAATTCTTATTTGCTATTCAGAAATTCAGCAACATTTCCGATCAACAATATATCATCCACATATAATATCAGAAATGCTACAGAGCTCCCACTCACCTTTTTGTAAATACAGGCTTCTCCAAAAATTTGTATAAAACCATATGCTTTTATCACACTATCAAAGCGTATATTCCAACTCCGAGATGCTTGCACCTGTCCATAGATGGATCGCTGGAGCTTGCACACTTTGTTAGCACCTTTAGGATTGACAAAACCTTCTGGTTGCATCATATACAACTTTTTTAAGAAATCCATTAAGGAATACAGTTTTGACATCCATTTGCTAGATTTCCAAAAATGTGGCAATTGCTAACATGATTCGGACAGACTATAAGCATCACTACGAGTGAGAAAATCTCATTGTAGTCAACATCTTGAACTTGTCAAAAAAACCCGTTTTCGACAAGTCGAGCTTTATAGATAGTAACACCACAATCAGCGTCCATCTTCCTCTTGAAGATCCATTTATTCTCAATGGCTTACCGATCATCGGGCAAGTCCACACTTTGTCCTCATATACATGGATTCTATCTCAGATTTCATGGCTTCAAGCCATCTGTCAGAATCTGGGCTCATCATTGCTTCCTCATAGTTAGCAGGTTCGTCATGGTCTAGTAACATGACTTCCAGAACATGATTACTGTACCACTCTGGTGCGGACCGTACTCTGGTTGACCTACGAGGTTCGGTAGTAACTTGAACTGAAGCTTCATGATCATCATCATTAGCTTCCTCACTAATCGGTGTAGGAATCACTGGAACTGATTTCTGTGATGAACTACTTTCCAATTCGGGGGAAGGTACAATTACCTCATCAACTTCTACTTTCCTCCCACTCACTTCTTTCGAGAGAAACTCCTTCTCTAGAAAGGATCCACTCTTTAGCAACAAAGATCTTGCCTTCGGATCTGTGATAGAAGGTGTACCCAACAGTTTCTTTTGGGTATCCTATGAAGACACACTTTTTAGATTTGGGTTTGAGCTTATCAGGCTGAAACTTTTTCACATAAGCATCGCAACCCCAAACTTTAAGAAATGACAACTTGGGTTTCTTGCTAAACCACAGTTCATACGGTGTCGTCTCAATGGATTTTTAGATGGTGCCCTCTTTAACGTGAATGCAGCAGTATCTAATGCATAACCCCAAAACAATAGTGGTAAATCGGTAAGAGACGTCATAGATTGCACCATATCTAATAAAGTATGGTTATGACGTTTGGACACACCATTACGCTGTGGTGTTCCAGGTGGCGTGAGCTGCGAAACTATTCCACATTGTTTTAAATGAAGACCAAACTCGTAACTCAAATATTGACCTCCACGATCGGATCGTAGAAACTTTATTTTCTTGTTACGATGATTTTCTAATTCACTGTGAAATTCTTTTAACTTTTCAAATGTTTCAGACTTATGTTTCCTCTAGTAGATATACCTATATCTGCTCAAATCATCTCTGAAGGTTAGAAAATAACGATATCCGCCGCGTGCCTCAACACTCATCGGATCGCATACATCAGTATGTATTATTTCCAATAAGTCAGTGGCTCGCTCCATTGTTCTGGAGAATGGAGTCTTAGTCATCTTTCCCATGAGGCATGGTTCGCAAGCATCAAGTGATTCATAATCATGTGATTCCAAGAGCCCATCAGCATGGAGTTTCTTCATGCGCTTTACACCAATATGACCTAAACGGCAGTGCCACAAATAGGTTGCACTATCATTATTAACTTTGCATCTTTTGTCTTCAGTATTATGAATATGTGTATCACTACGATCGAGATTCGATAAACCATTCACTTTGGGTGTATGACCACAGAAGGTTTTATTCTTGTAAACAGAATAACAATTATTCTTTGACTTAAATGAATAACCATATTGCAATAAACATGATCCAATCATATTCATGCTCAACGCAAACACCAAATAACATTTATTTTAGGTTCAACACTAATCCTAAAGGTAAAGGGAGTGTGCGATGGTGATCTTCTCAACCTTGGAATCACTTCCAACTCACATCATCACCTCGCCCTTAACTAGTCTCTGTTTATTTTGCAACTCCCATTTCGAGTTACTACTCTTAGCAACTGAACCAGTATCAAATACTGAGGGGTTGCTATAAATAAACACTACTAAAGTACACATCAATAACATGTATATCAAATATACCTTTGTTCACTTTGCCATCCTTCTTATCCGCCAAGTATCTAGGGCAGTTCCACTTCCAGTGACCATTTCCTTTGCAGTAGAAGCACTCAGTTTCAGGCTTGGGTCTATCTTTGCGCTTCTTCATGGGAGTGGGAACTTGCTTGCCATTCTTCTTGAAGTTCCTTTCTTTCCCTTGCCCTTTTACTTGAAACTAGTGGTCTTGTCAACCATAAACACTTGATGCTTTTCTTGATTTCTACCTTCGCTGATTTCAGCATCGCGAAGAGCTCGAGAATCGTTTTTGTTATCCCTTACATATTATAGTTCATCACGAAGTTCAAGTAACTTGGTGATAGTGACTAGAGAACTCTATCAATCACTATCTTATTTGGAAGATTAAATCCCACTCGATTCAAGCGACTGTAGTACTCAGACATTCTGAGCACATGCTCACTGGTTGAGCTATTCTCCTCCATCTTGTAGGCAAAATACTTGTCAGGGGTCTCATACCTCTCGACTCGGGTATGAGTAAAAAATACAAATTTCAGCTCTCGGAACATCTTATATGTTCCGTGGTGTTCAAAACATTTTTGAATTTCCGGTTCTAAGCCGTAAAGCATGGTGCACTAAACTATCAAGTAGTCATCATATCGAGCCTTGCCAAACGTTCATAACGTCTGCATCTGCTCCTGCAATAGGTTCGTGACCTAGTGGTGCATCAAGGACATAATTATTCTGTGCAGCAATGAGGATAAACCTCAGATCATGGACCTAGTCTGCATCATTGCTACTATCATCTTTCAACTTAGTTTTCTCTAGGAACATATCAAAAATAAACTGGAAGCTACATCGCAAGCTATTGATCTACAATATAAATATGCAAATACTATCAGGACTAAGTTCATGATAAATTAAAGTTCAATTAATCATATTACTTAAGAACTCCTGCTGAGATAAACATCCCTCTAATAATCTAAGTGATCACATGATCCATATCAACTAAACCATGTCTGATCATCACGTGAGATGGAGTAGTTTTCAATGGTGAACATCACTATGTTGATCATATCTACTATATGATTCACGCTCGACCTTTCGGTCTCAGTGTTCCGAGGCCATCTCTGCATATGCTAGGCTCGTCAAGTTTAACCCGAGTATTCTGCGTGTGCAAAACTGGCTTGCACCCGTTTTATGTGAACGTAGAGCTTATCACACCCGATCATCACATGGTGTCTCGGCACGATGAACTGTAGCAACGGTGCATACTCAGGGAGAACACTTGTACCTTGAAATTTAGTGAGAGATCATCTTATAATGCTACCGTCGTACTAAGGAAAATAAGATGCATAAAGGATAAACATGACATGCTATCAAAAAAGTGATATGATATGGCCATCATCATCTTGTGCCTTCGATCTCCATCTCCAAAGCACCGTCATGATCACCATCGTCACTGGCTTGAAACCTTGATCTCCATCGAAGCATCGTTGTCGTCTCACCAACTATTGCTTCTACGACTATCGCTACAGCTTAGTGATAAAGTAAAGCAATTACATGGCGATTGCATTTCATACAATAAAGCGAAAACCATATGGCTCCTGCTAGTTGCCGATAACTATTTGAAAACATGATCATCTCATACAATAATTTATATATCATCACGTCTTGACCATATCACATCACAGCAGCCCTGCAAAAACAAGTTAGACATCCTCTACTTTGTTGTTGCAGGTCTTACGTGGCTGCTATGGGCTTAGCAAGAACCGTTCTTACCTACGCATCAAAACCACAACGATTTTTCATCAAGTGTGTTGTTTTAACCTTCAACAAGGACCAGGCGTAGTCACACTCGATTCAACTAAAGTAGGAGAAATAGACACCCACTAGCCACCTGTGTGCGAAGCACGGCGGTAGAACCAGTCTCATGAACGCGGTCATGTAATGTCGATCTGGGCTGCTTCATCCAACAATACCGTCAAATCAAAGTATGACATGCTGGTAAGCAGTATGACTATTATCGCCCATAACTCTTTGTGTTCTACTCGTGCATATAACAACTACGCATAGACCTGGCGATGATGCCACTGTTGGGGAACGTAGTATTTCAAAAAAAAATCCTACGATCAAGCAAGATCTATCTAGGAGAAGCATAGCAACGAGCGGGGAGAGTGTGTCCATGTACCCTCGTAGACCGAAAGCGGAAGCGTTTAATAATGCAGTTGATGTAGTCGAACGTCTTCGCGATCCAACTGATCCAAGTACCGAACGCATGGCACCTCCGCGGTCTGCACACGTTCAGCTCGGTGACGTCCCTTGAACTCTTGATCCAGTTGAGTCCGAGAGAGAATTTCATCAGCACGACGGCATCATGACGATGATGATGAAGTTACCGACGCAGGGCTTTGCCTAAGCACTACGACAATATGACCGAGGTGGAAATCTGTGGAGGGGGCACCGCACACGGCTAAGAAATCAACATGTGTGTCTATGGGGTGCCCCCTGGACACGTATATAAAGAGGGGAGGGAAGAGGTGGCCGGCCCTAGGAGGGCGCGCCAGGTGTGGGGAATCCTACTAGGACTCCCAAGTCCAAGTAGGATTTCCCTCCTCTTTCCTATTCCTAGTAGGAGAAGGAGGGAAGGAGGAGGAGTGGAGAAGGAAGGAGGGGGGCGCCGCCCCCTCCTAGTCCAATTCGGACCAGCCCATGGGGGGTGCACGGCCACCCCTTGAGGACCTTCTCTCCATTCCTGTATGGCCCATTAAGGCCCACTACTTCTCCGGCGAATTCCCGTAACTCTCCGGTACTCCGAAAAATACCTGAATCACTCGGAACTTTTCCGATGTCCGAATATAGCCTTCCAATATATCGACCTTTACGTCACGACCAGTTTGAGACTCCTCATCATGTCCGTGATCTCATCCGGGACTCCGAACAATGTTCGGTCATCAAATCAAATAAACTCATAATTCAAATCTTCATCGAACCTTAAGCGTGCGGACCCTACGGGTTCGAGAACTATGTAGACATGACCAAGACACATCTCCGGTCAATAACCAATAGCGGAACCTGGATGCTCATATTGGCTCCTACATATTCTACGAAGATCCTTATCGGTCAAACCGCACAACAACATACGTTGTTCCCTTTTTCATTGGTATGTTAATTGCCCGAGAGTCGATCCTCGGTATCATCATACCTAGTTCAATCTCCTTACCGGCAAGTCTCTTTACTCATTCCATAATGCATCATCCCGCAACTAACTCATTAGTCACATTGCTTGCAAGGCTCATAGTGATGTGCATTACCGAGAGGGCCCAGAGATACTTCTCCGACAATCGGAGTGACAAGTCCTAATCTAGATCTATGCCAAATCAACAAACACCATCGGAGACACCTGTAGAGCATCTTTATAATCACCCAGTTACATTGTGACGTTTGATAGCACACTAAGTGTTCCTCTGGTATTCGGGAGTTGCATAATCTCATAGTCATAGGAACATGTATAAGTCATGAAGAAAGCAGTAGCAATAAACTAAACGATCATAGTGCTAAGCTAACAGATGGGTCTTGTCCATCATTTCATTCTCTAATGATGTGATCCCATTCATCAAATGACAACACATGTCTATGGCTAGGAAACATAACCATCTTTAATTAACGAGCTAGTCTTGTAGAGGCATACTAGGGACACTCTATTTGTCTATGTATTCACACATGTACTAAGTTTCCGGTTAATACAATTCTAGCATGAATAATAAACATTTATCATGATGTAAGGAAATATAAATAACAAATTTATTATTGCCTCCAGGGCATATTTCCTTCAGCTGCGGCGGCGGCTGGTGCTGGTGGCTCTGCGTGCCCGCCGGCTCAAGTTCTCACCGAGTTGTTGGAGGCACTGGCAACTTTGATTGGGGTGAAGGTAACCCCGGACAACCAAGATCAGTATAAGGTTGATGTGGCGAAACTGCAAGATGAGATCGCTCAAGCCAAGCAAGAGCTGGCGGCTGAGAACGCTAGGATGGTTGTAGAACGGGCCACTTTGGACGCCCTGGCACAGCGGATTCAAGCGGATTCTGACTTACATTTGATCAGAACGCTTCAAAGGAAATCATGAGGAGGAGGCATCAAACTCGTCTACCTTCGGTTTACGAGGCGACAAATCTCTTTAACACACCTGGAGTAGGGGCTAGTAACCCGCCGGTGGTGAGCCGGGCGGCCGAAGCGCCTGGAACTGGAGCGCCGGTTCAGCAACGGGCGGTAGACCCGCCACGTTTGAATAATACTCCACCTCAGTATGTTCCGACACCTCCGGGTCATACTCTAACCCGTTGGATAATATGATTGCTGCAGCAACACGACTGGCGGCTCTACCAGTTGACGGTGAGTGCCCAACGGCAATAGAGACACGGAGGGCCAGAGAGCTTCTTCAGACGGTGTTGGAGCAGCAAGCAGCTTATTCTTATAGTCGCGAGCGGGTTCATTCAACTCCTCGTCCAAGCTGTAGTTATAGCAGGCACATTGACTCCCCGGTAGTCTCAAGCAGTGAGCAGTGCCGTAACCCGCCCCGTGGACATGACCCGGCACGGGTGGTGCTAATTGATACGTCTCCAACGTATCTACTTTTCCAAATACTTTTGCCCTTGTTTTGGACTCTAACTTGCATGATTTGAATGGAACTATCCCGGACTGACGCGGTTTTCAGCAGAACTGCTATGGTGTTATTTTTGTGCAGAAATAGAAGTTCTCGGAATGACCTAAAAATCCACGGAGACACATTTTCGAATTAATGAAAAATATTGGCGAAAGAATCATCATCAGGGGGCCCACACCCTGTCCACGAGGGTGCAGGGCGCCCCCCTGGGGGGCGCCCCCCGCCTCGTGGGCCCCCTGGGACTCCACCGACCTCAACCCCAACTCCATATATTCACTTTTGGGGAGAAGAAAATCAGAGAGAAGGATTCATCGCGTTATATGATACGGAGCTGCCTCCAAGCCCTAATCTTCCTCGGGAGGGCTGATCTGGAGTCCGTTCGGGGCTCCGGAGAGGGGAATCTATCGCCATCGTCATCATCAACCATCCTCCATCACCAATTTCATGATGCTCTCCACCGTGCGTGAGTAATCCCATCGTAGGCTTGCTCGACGGTGATGGGTTGGATGATATTTACCATGTAATCGAGTTCGTTTTGTTAGGGTTTGATCCCTAGTATCCATTATGTTCTAAGATTGATGTTGCTATGACTTTTCTATGCTTAATGCTTGTCACTAGGGCCCGAGTGCCATGATTTCAGATTTTAACCTATTATGTTTTCATGAATATATGTGAGTTCTTGATCCTATCTTGCAAGTCAATTGTCACCTACTATGTGTTATGAACCAGCAACCCCGAAGTGACAATAATCGGGACCACTCCCAGTGATGACCGTAGTTTGAGGAGTTCATGTATTCACTAAGTGTTAATGCTTTGGTCCGGTACTCTATTAAAAGGAGGCCTTAATATCCCTTAGTTTCCAATAGGACCCCGCTGCCACGAGAGGGTAGGACAAAAGATGCCATGCAAGTTCTTTTCCATAAGCACGTATGACTATATTCGATATACATGCCTACATTACATTGATGAACTGGAGCTAGTTCTGTGTCACCCTATGTTGTAACTGTTGCATGAGGAATTGCATCCGACATAATTATCCACCATTGATCCATTGCCTACGAGCTTTTCACATATTGATCTTTGCTTAGTTACTTTTCCGTTGCCACTGTTACGATTGCTACAAAAACTGCTACTATTATTTTTGCCACCGTTACCGTTACTTCCGTACTACTTTGCTACTAAATACTTTGTTGCAGATATTAAGTCTTTCAGGTGTGGTTGAATTGACAACTCAACTGCTAATACTTGAAAATATTCTTTGGCTCCCCTTATGTCGAATCAATAAATTTGGGTTGAATACTCTACCCTGGAGAACTGTTGTGATCCCCTATACTTGTGGGTTATCAAGACTATTTTCTAGCGCTGTTGCCGAGGACCATAGCTCTATTCTTTGAGTCACTTGGGATTTATATCTGTTGATCACTATGAGGAACTTGAAAGATGAAAGAACCAAGATTATTCTCTCAACTATGAGGGGAGGTAAGGAACTGCCATCTAGCTATGCACTTGCTTCACCTTCTGTTATGAGTAAATTTGCGACACCTACACCTGTTATTGATTCTGATATGTTTCATGTTATTGATGATGCCACTTCTGCAATGCATGATGCTTAAGATGAAACTACTTCTATGCTTGATAATACTGTGCCATTAGGTGAATTTCTTGATGAACAACTTGCTAGGGTTAGAGAGAATGAAATTATTGAAATAGATAATATTGATGAAAGTGATGATGAAGATTCTCCCCCTAGATATGAATTGCCTGATGTGCCTGAGGGTTATGTTATGGATGAAGAAACTGCTAGAGTCCTTTTTGCTTGCAAGATAGATATATATGATCTTAAGAAACTGTTAGCTAAGCTGAAAGATAAGTCTTTGAATGCTAGAATGAAATATGACCCTGCTTTTGCTACTTCACCTATCTGTATTTATGATTAGGATTATGATTTCTCTATCGATCCTGACTTAATTATTTTGGTTGAATCTGATCCTTTTTATGGCTATGAATCTGAAACTGTTGTGGCACATCTTACTAAATTGAATGATATAGCCACCCTATTCACTCATGAGGAAAAAATTCGTTACTACTATATTCTTAAGTTATTTCCGTTCTCATTAAAGGGTGATGCTAAAACATGGTTCAATTCTGTGACTCCTGGTTGTGTGCGTAGTCCCCAGGATATGATTTATTACTTCTCTACTAAATATTTCCCCGCTCATAAGAAACAAGTTGCTGATACGTCTCCAACGTATCTATAATTTATGAAGTATTCATGCTATTATATTATCCATGTTGGATGTTTAATGGGCTTTACTATGCACTTTTATATTATTTCTGGGACTAACTTGTTAACCCAGAGCCCAGTGCCAGTTTCTGTTTTTCCCTTGTTTCAGTGTTTCGCAGAAAAGGAATATCAAACTGAGTCCAAACGGAATGAAACCTTCGGAAAAGTTATTTTTGGAACGAAAGCAATACAGGAGACTCGGAGTGCATGTCAGGGGATCAACGAGGAAGGCACGAGGCAGGGGGCATGCCCTCCACCCTCGTGGGCCCCTCGTGGCTCCCCTTACCGACTTCTTTCGCCTATATATCTCCATATAGCCTAAAACCTTCGGGGAACAGAATAGATCGGGAGTTCCGCCGCCGCAAGCCTCTGTAGCCACCAAAAACCAATTGGGACCCTGTTCCGGCACCCTGCCGGAGGGGGGATCCCTTATCGGTGGCCATCTTCCTCATCCCGGCACTCTCCGTGACGAGGAGGGAGTAGTTCACCCTCGGGGCTGAGGGTATGTACCGGTAGCTATGTGTTTGATCTATCTCTCTCTTGTTCTTGAGGTGATACGATCTTGATGTATCGCGAGCTTTGCTATTGTAGTTGGATCTTATGATGTTTCTCCCCCTCTACTCTCTTGTAATGGATTGAGTTTCCCCTTTGAAGTTATCTTATCAGATTGAGTCTTTAATGATTTGAGAACACTTGATGTATGTCTTGCATGGGATAATCGTGGTGACAATGGGTTATTCTATTGATTCACTTGATGTATGTTTTGGTGATCAACTTGCGGGTTCCGCCCATGAACCTATGCATAGGGGTTGGCACACGTTTTTGTCCTGACTCTCCGGTAGAAACTTTGGGGCACTCTTTGAAGTTCTATGTGTTGGTTGAATAGATGAATCTGAGATTGTGTGATGCACATTGTATAATCATACCCACGGATACTTGAGGTGACATTGGAGTATCTAGGTGACATTAGGGTTTTGGTTGATGTGTGTCTTAAGGTGTTATTTTACTACGAACTCTATGGCTGTTTGTGACACTTATAGGAATAGCCCAATGGATTGATCGGAAAGAATAACTTTGAGGTGGTTTCGTACCCTACCATAATATCTTCATTTGTTCTCCGCTATTAGTGACTTTGGAGTGACTCTTTGTTGCATGTTGAGGGATAGTTATATGATCCAATTATGTTATTATTGTTGAGAGAACTTGCACTAGTGAAAGTATGAACCCTAGGCCTTGTTTCGAAGCATTGCAATACCGTTTGTGCTCACTTTTATCATTAGTTACCTTGCTGTTTTTATATTTTCAGATTACAAAAACCTATATCTACCATCCATATTGCACTTGTATCACCATCTCTTCGCCGAACTAGTGCACCTATACAATTTACCATTGTATTGGGTGTGTTGGGGACACAAGAGACTCTTTGTTATTTGGTTGCAGGGTTGTTTGAGAGAGACCATCTTCATCCTACGCCTCCCACGGATTGATAAACCTTAGGTCATCCACTTGAGGGAAATTTGCTACTGTCCTACAAACCTCTGCACTTGGAGGCCCAACAGTGTCTACAAGAAGAAGGTTGTGTCACTACTAGAAAATAGGTTATTAATGGCGCACCTATTTTGGCTACTAATGGCGCACATTAGGTGCGCCATTACTAGCATGCCATTAGTAAGTTTTAGTAATGGCGCACCAGTGGTGCGCCATTAGTATCTGGTATACTAATGGCGCACCACTGGTGCGCCATTAGTATATGCCATGGTGCGCCATTAGTATAGGCCACTGGTGCGCCATTAGTATAGGCCACGGTGCGCCATTAGTATTTTTGAATTTTGAAGGCGGGAAAATAGTAGTGGCGCACCGTCTAACCCCCACCGTGCGCCATTGCTATTTTTGAATTTTGAATTTGGATCTGGATCGCGCTTTTTTTGCCCATTTTTTGCTCGTTTTTTTTGCTCGTTTTTTTGCACGATATTATTTCAAATTTTGTTCCTGTTTTTGGATCTTGTACGTTCTTTTGCCGTGTTCTTTTGCCAGAGAGGAGTTCGCCGGAGAGGAGGAGGAGGAGGTCGCCGGAGAGGTGCTCGCCTACATCGCCGGAGAGGAGGAGGAGGTCGCCGGAGAGGAGTTCACCAGAGCATCGGAGAGGAGGAAGGAGAAACCATGAGGGGATGGGAGGAGAGGAGGGAGGAGGAGCTCACCGAAGAGGAGGGAGGAGGAGCTCACCGGAGAGGAGGGAGGAGGAGCTCACCGGAGAGGAGGGAGGAGGAGCTCACCGGAGAGGAGGGAGGAGGAGTTCACCGGAGAGGAGGGAGGAGGAGCTCACCGGAGAGGAGGGAGGAGGAGCTCACTGGAGAGGAGGGAGGAGGAGCTCACCGGAGAGGAGGGAGGAGGAGATGAAGTGAAGGAGAGGTGGAGTGGAGGAGAAGAATGAAGAGGTAAGGAGGAGAGGACACGCCCAGCCATATATACGGCATACTAATGGCGCACCATGGGCAGGTGCGCCATTAGTAACTTTGTTTTTATTTTTTTGATTTATTTTGAATTTTGAAGGCGGGAAGATAGTAATGGCGCACCATGGGCAGGTGCGCCATTAGTAAGTTTGATTTTTTTTTTGAATTTTTTTGCCTCTCCAGATCTTAAAAGCCCCGTATCTTTTTTTCTGTTAGGTTTTTGAGGATTTTGAAAATGTTTAACGGGGTTCCCCCCGTTAAATTCGGATGTAACTTTTCGAGTAGATGATTTTTCATATAAAATTTTTTTCATCCGAGTTCGTATGCAAAAGTTATGCCCATTTTAAGAAATTCCAGAGAGATTTTGCAAATAAAGTCGAAATTCATATTTGTTAATTTTCCCAACAACTAGACCACATATCACATGGGAAACTTATTTTATTTTATTTTTTTGACATTTCCATCATTTTCTTTTATTTTTTTAAAAACTGAAAAGGCGGTCCGGGGGGTGCATTCGGTGGAATGGGCCAAGTTACTAATGGCGCATCGTGGGAGTGGTGCGCCATTAGTAGTTGAACTCCTAATGGCGCACCACTCACATGTGCGCCATTAGTAGTTTGGACAGGCGCACTAGTTAAAAAAATTTGGTACTAATGGTGCACCCTGGGCCAGGTGCGCCATTAGTAGTTTCAACTACTAATGGCGCACTGTGTCTGGATGCGCCATTAGTATGTTTGGACAGGCGCACTAGTTAAAAAAATTGATACTAATGGCGCACCCTGGGCCAGGTGCGCCATTAGTAGTTTCAACTACTAATGGCGCACTGTGTCTGGATGCGCCATTAGTATGTTTGGACAGGCGCACTAGTTAAAAAAATAAAAATTTAATACTAATGGCGCACCCTGGGCCAGGTGCGCCATTAGTAGTTTCAACTACTAATGGCGCACTGTGTCTGGATGCGCCATTAGTATGTTTGGACAGGCGCACTAGTTAAAAAAAATTTGATACTAATGGCGCACCCTGGGCCAGGTGCGCCATTAGTAGTTTCAACTCTAATGGCGTATCAGAAGGTGGTGCGCCATTAGTATATACTAATGGCGCACCGCTTGTCTGGTGCGCCATTAGTGTCAATCCCATCTATAGCCCTTTTTCTAGAAGTGTGTAGTAGACATCAATCTCTTTTCTGGCGCCGTTGCCGGGAAGGCTAGGTAAGCCGCATTCACACCCCGTCAACTAAGCTCTTTTCTGGCGCCGTTGCCGGGGAGGTGAGTGCTTAAAGGTATATCTTTAGATCTTGCAACCGAATCTTTTCGTTTCTTGTTTTAGCACTAGTTTATTTTATAAAAGAAAACTACAAAAAAATGGAATTCAGTTTGTCTCATACGCTTCATGATGAAAAGGAAAATTGTGCTCAAGTGCTAGAAGAAGAAGTCTGTAAAATGTTTGGCACTAAATCTTTCAATGATGAGCATGATTGCAATGTTGTTAGTATGAACTCTTTGAATATCCATAGTACTAATGACGATTGCACTAGTTATGATGAAAATGTCTCCTATAAACATGTCAATTTTTGTGGAGTGCACTGGGTTTGCAAGTACACACCAAATAGGGAAGATAGATATTGCAAGACGCATAAGCATTTAGAAACTAAATGGTTGCAAGAAAGGCTAAATGTTAGTGCTGAAAATTTAAAATTTCTTAGCCATACTTGTGAACTTTGCAATGAACATGGTCATTTAAATATCAAATGTAAATTGTTTCATGATCGAATCGTGTCCAAAAATTGTGATGATTTGATTTCCCTTGCACATTATAATGAACTTAGTTTGCTTTTGGGTTATGAAGAAATGAAACGTCAAACTAGATTATTCCAGAATATAACCTCGAGAAATTCCTCGATATTGATCTAGAAGAAATTTATATGTATTGTGCGGCGATTGCATTGAAAATCCTTATATTGCCAATTATATAAAGAAAAGAAAACAAATAGAAGATGAAGAGAACACTAATGAAAGGGAAGAGACTTCCCAATATTCTCCTATTATTTCTTATGATGAATCAGGTAACGAGGAGGAGCCTTCTATTCAACCAATCTCATTAATAAGGAGCTCCAAAAAGATGATTGAACCCACACATGATGTGGTGAAGAAGAAGAAAAGAAAAAGGAAGAGAGGTAAAAAGATATCTCTCCCAAACAATGTTGCTCCTATTATTGTTGTGCCTCATGAAAATGAATCAAAAATAATTGTGGAAGATGATGCACTTGATGATGATCTCGTTATGCCTATTGCTTGTTGTGATGATTATGATTGGGAAGATAATGATACTTCTTATGATCTTTAAAATCTTTTTGGCACTTGCTTGGAAGAATATGATAATTGCTATACTATTGGTGCTATCCATACTATTAATGATGAGAGTGATTATGCTTATGATATGAAAAGGCCCAAGCTTGGGGATGCTATGTTTGATGAAGATGATGTTTTGAGAATATATTTGCTGCAATTAATGTTTGTCCCAAGCTTGGGGATGCTACGTTTAATGAAGATGATATTTTTAGTCTCCCAAGTTTTGATATGCAAATTTATAATGATGATAGCATGCCTCCTACTTATGATGATTATATTGATGAAAGTGGGTTTGGAAGAGTGTCCACTTTAGGAAGTAATGATCCCACTATTTTGGAGGATGTTGAATCTTATAATATTTATGAAAGTGGATTTGGAGAGGTCATGACTTTATTTAGTAATGATTCCACTATCTTGGAAGAGGTTTCAATTGATTATGATGAGAACAAAGTTGCTACTTACGATGATTATTGTGATGAAACTTATGCCATAAAAAGTAGTGATGATTATATTTATACAACTTGTCATGATTATGATTACCCTTTTTCTGAACATTACTCTTTTAATGTGGAAAAAATTAATAGTATTCGAGTTTCTTATGATACTCCCACTATCCCGAATGAGAATAAATTTGCTCATGTGGAGAGTAGTAAAATTTCTATGCAAGTAGATCATGAAGAGAATGCTTTAGGTGCTGGTTATATTGTTGAATTCATTCATGATGCTACTGAAAATTATTATGAGGGAGGAACATATGCTTCTAGGAATTGCAATAATATCAAGTTTCCTCTCTATGTGCTTAAAGTTTTGAAATTATGCTTGTTTTGCCTTCCTATGCTAGATGATTATTGTTCCCATAAGTTTTTTGCTCACAAAATCCCTATGCATAGGAAGTGGGTTAGACTTAAATGTGCTAGTCATATTCTTTATGATGCTCTCTTTATGTTTCAATTCTTATCTTTTATGTGAGCATCATTGAAATCATCATGCCTAGTTAGGGGAGTTAAACGATAGCGCTTGTTGGGAGGCAACCCAATTTTATTTTAGTTTTTTGCTTTTTGGTTCTGTTTAGGAATAAATAATCCATCTAGATTCTGTTTAGATGTGGTTTTGTGTTTTATTTAGTGTTTGTGCCAAGTAAGACCTGTAGGATCTTCTTGGATGATAGTTATTTGATCTTGCTGAAAATTCCAGAAACTTTCTGTTCACGAAAACAATTGTTAAAAATCACCAGAACGTGATAAAATACTGATTCCATTTGAATCAGATCAATAATCAAATTATCTAGGTCGTCCTATTTTGGTAGAATTATTTGAGTTCCAGAAGTTTGCGTTAGTTACAGATTACTACAGACTGTTCTGTTTTTGACAGATTCTGTTTTTCGTGTGTTGTTTGCTTATTTTGATGAATCTAAGGCTAGTAAAATAGTTTATAAACCATAGAGAAGTTGGAATACAGTATATTTAACACCAATACAAATAAAGAATGAGTTCATTACAGTACCTTGAAGTGGTGTTTTGTTTTCTTCCGCTAACGGAGCTCACGAGTTTTCTGTTGAGTTTTGTGTTGTGAAGTTTTCAAGTTTTGGGTAAAGATTCGATGGACTATGGAATAAGGAGCGGCAAGAGCCTAAGCTTGGGGATGCCCAAGGCACCCCAAGGTAATATTCAAGGAAAACCAAGAGCCTAAGCTTGGGGATGCCCCGGATGGCATCCCCTCCTTCGTCTTCGTTCATCGGTAACTTTACTTGCAACTATATTTTTATTCACCACATGATATGTGTTTTGCTTGGAGCGTCATTTTATTTTTCTTTAGCTTTGCTTGCTGTTTGAATAAAGTACTTAAGATCTGAAATACTTAATTGAGAGAGAGTCCTCACAAAGCTACATAATTATTTAGCTACTCATTGATCTTCACTTATATCTTTTTGGAGTAGTTTGTCATTTACTCGTGTGCTTCACTTATATCCTATGAGTAAATAGTTGAATGAATTGAATGTCATAAATCTGACATTGTTGGAAATATGCCCTAGAGGCAATAATAAATGGTTATTATTATATTTCTTTGTTCATGGTAATTGTCTATTATTCATGCTATAATTGTATTGTCCGGAAATCGTAATACATGTGTGAATACATAGACCACAACCTGTTCCTAGTAAGCCTCTAGTTGACTAGCTCGTTGATCAACAGATAGTCATAGTTTCCTGACTATGGACATTGGATGCCATTGATAATGGGATCACATCATTAGGAGAATGATGTGATGGACAAGACCCAATCCTAAGCATAGCATAAAAGATCGTGTAGTTTCGTTTGCTAGAGCTTTTCCAATGTCAAGTATCTTTTCCTTAGACCATGAGATCATGCAAATCCCGGATACCGTAGGAGTGCTTTGGGTGTGCCAAACGTCACAACGTAACTGGGTGACTATAAAGGTGCACTACGGGTATCTCCGAAAGTGTCTGTTGGGTTGGCACGGATCGAGACTGGGATTTGTCACTCCGTGTGACGGAGAGGTATCTCTGGGCCCACTCGGTAATGCATCATCATAATGAGCTCAATGTGACTAAGGCGTTAGTCACGGGATCATGCATTGCGGTACGAGTAAAGAGACTTGCCAGTAACGAGATTGAACAAGGTATTGGGATACCGACGATCGAATCTCGGGCAAGTAACATCCCGTTTGACAAAGGGAATTGCATACGGATTGATTGAATCCTCGACACCGTGGTTCATCCGATGAGATCATCGTGGAACATGTGGGAGCCAACATGGGTATCCAGATCCCGCTGTTGGTTATTGACCGGAGAGGCGTCTCGGTCATGTCTGCATGTCTCCCGAACCCGTAGGGTCTACACACTTAAGGTCCGGTGACGCTAGGGTTGTAGAGATATATGTATGCGGAAACCCGAAAGTTGTTCGGAGTCCCGGATGAGATCCCGGACTTCACGAGAGGTTCCTGAATGGTCCGGAGGTGAAGAATTATATATAGGAAGTCATGTTTCGGCCACCGGGAAAGTTTCGGGGGTTACCGGTATTGTACCGGGACCACCGGAAGGGTCCCGGGGGTCCACCGGGTGGGGCCACCTGTCCCGGAGGGCCCCGTGGGCTGAAAGTGGAAGGGAACCAGCCCTTAGTGGGCTGGGGCGCCCCCCTTGGGCCTCCCCCCATGCGCCTAGGGTTGGGAACCCTAGGGGGAGCTTCCCCCTTGCCTTGGGGGGCAAGGCACCCCCTTCCCCCCCCTTGGCCGCCGCCCCCCTTGGAGATCTGATCTCCCAAGGGCTGGCGCCCCCCCAGGGGTCCTATAAATAGTGGGGGGGAGGGAGGGCAGCAACCTACAGCCTTGGGCGCCTCCCTCTCCCCATGCAACACCTCTCTCTCTCTCGCAGAAGCTCGGCGAAGCCCTGCCGGAGACCCGCTACATCCACCACCACGCCGTCGTGTTGTTGGATCTCCATCAACCTCTCCTTCCCCCTTGCTGGATCAAGAAGGAGGAGACGTCTCTGCACCGTACGTGTGTTGAACGCGGAGGTGCCGTCCGTTCGGCACTCAGTCATCGGTGATTTGGATCACGGCGAGTACGACTCCGTCATCCACGTTCATTGGAACGCTTCCGCTCGTGATCTACAAGGGTATGTAGATGCACTCCCTTCCCCTCGTTGCTAGTAGACTCCATAGATGCATCTTGGTGAGCGTAGGAAAATTTTAAATTATGCTACGATTCCCAACAGTGGCATCATGAGCCAGGTCTATGCGTAGTTACTATGCACGAGTAGAACACAAAGCAGTTGTGGGCGTTGAGTTTGCCAATTCTTCTTGCCGCTACTAGTCTTTTCTTGTTTCGGCGGCATTGTAGGATGAAACGGCCCGGACCGACCTTACACGTACACTTACGCGCGACAGGTTCCACCGACTGACATGCACAAGTTGCATAAGGTGGCTAGCGGGTGTCTGTCTCTCCTACTTTAGTCAGAACGGATTCGATGAAAAGGGTCCTTATGAAGGGTAAATAGAAATTGGCAAATCACATTGTGGTCATACGTAGGTAAGAAACGTTCTTGCTAGAAACCTACAAACCACGTAAAAACTTGCAACAACAATTAGAGGACGTCTAACTTGTTTTTGCAGCAAGTGCTATGTGATGTGATATGGCCAGAAGATGTGATGAATGATATATGTGATGTATGAGATTGATCATATTCTTGTAATAGGAATCACGACTTGCATGTCGATGAGTATGACAACCGGCAGGAGCCATAGGAGTTGTCTTTATTATTTTGCATGACCTGCGTGTCATTGAATAACGCCATGTAAATTACTTTACTTTGTTGCTAAACGCGTTAGCCATAGAAGTAGAAGTAATCGTTGGCATGACGACTTCATGAAGACACAATGATGGAGATCATGATGATGGAGATCATGGTGTCATGCCGGTGACGAAGATGATCATGGTGCCCCGAAGATGGAGATCAAAGGAGCATGATGATATTGGCCATATCATGTCACTATTTGATTGCATGTGATGTTTATCATGTTTTTCAATCTTATTTGCTTAGAACGACGGTAGTAAGTAAGATGATCCCTTATAATAATTTCAAGAAAGTGTTCACCCTAACTGTGCACCGTTGCGAAGGTTCGTTGTTTCGAAGCACCACGTGATGATCGGGTGTGATAGATTCTAACGTTCGAATACAACGGGTGTTGACGAGCCTAGCATGTACAGACATGGCCTCGGAACACACGCAATACACTTAGGTTGACTTGACGAGCCTAGCATGTACAGACATGGCCTCTGAACACGGAGGACCGAAAGGTCGAGCATGAGTCGTATAGAAGATACGATCAACATGGAGATGTTCACCGATCTTGACTAGTCCGTCTCACGTGATGATCGGACACGGCCTAGTTAAACTCGGATCATGTTTCACTTAGATGACTAGAGGGATGTCTATCTGAGTGGGAGTTCATAATCAGATGAACTTCATTATCATGAACATAGTCAAAAAGGTATTTGCAAATTATGTCATAGCTTGCGCTTTAGTTCTACTGGTTAAGATATGTTCCTAGAGAAAATTTAGTTGAAAGTTGGTAGTAGCAATTATGCGGACTGGGTCCGTAAACTAAGTATTGTCCTCATTGATGCACAGAAGGCTTATGTCCTTAATGCACCGCTCGGTGTGTTGAACCTCAGCGTCGTCTGTAGATGTTGCGGAACATCTGACATACACGTTTTGATAACTACGTGATAGTTCAGTGCGTAATGCTAAACGGTATAGAATTGTGGCACCAAAGACGTTTTTGAAACGTCGCAGAACATGTGAGATGTTCCGAAGACTGAAATTGGGATTTCAGACTAGTGCCCACGTCAAGAGGTATGAGACCTCTGACAAGTTTCTTAAGCCTGCAAACTAAGGGAGAAAATCTCAATCGTTGAGCGTGTGCTCAGATTGTCTGAGTGCCACAATCGCTTGAATCGAGTGGGAGTTAATCTCCCAGATGAGATAGTGATAGTTCTCCATAGTCACTGCCACCAAGCTAGTAGAGCTTCATGATGAACTATAACATATCAAGGATAATTATGATGATCCTTGAGCTATTCGCGATGTTTGACACCGCGAGAGTAGAAATCAAGAAGGAGCATCAATTGTTGATGGTTAGTAAAACCACTAGTTTCTGGAAGGGCAAGGGCAAAAGGGATACTTCATGAAACAGCAAATCATTTGCTGCTCTAGTGAAGAAACCCAAGGTTGAACCCAAACCCGAGACTAAGTGCTTCTGTAATGAGGGGAACGGTCACTGAAGCAGTACTACCCTAGATACTTGGTAGATGAGAAGGCAGGCAAGGTCGACAGAAGTATATTGGATATACGTTATATGAATGTGTACTTTACTAGTACTCCCAGCAGCACCAGGGTATTAGATACCGGTTCGGTTGCTAAGTGTTAGTAACTCGAAATAAAAGCTGCGGAATAAACGGAGACTAGCTAAAGGTGAGATGACGATATGTGTTGGAAGTGTTTCCAAGGTTGATGTGATCAAGCATCGCATGCTCCCTCTACCATCGAGATTTGGTGTTTGCGTTAAGCATGATTGGATTATGTTTATCGCAATACGGTTATTCATTTAAGGAGAATAATGGTTACTCTATTTATTTGAATAATACCTTCAATGGTCTTGCACCTAAAATGAATCTCGATCGTAGTGATACACATGTTCATGCCAAAAGATATAAGATAGTAATGATAGTACCACATACTTGTGGACTGCCACTTGAGTCATATTGGTATAGAAACGCATGAAGAAGCTCCATGTAGATGGATCTTTGGACTCACTCGTTTTTTAAAAGAATGAGACATGCGAACCATGTCTATTGGTATATATGCATGAAGAAACTCCATGCAGATGGATCGTTTGGACTCACTTGATTTTGAATCACTTGAGACATGCAAATCATACCACATGGGCAAGATGACTGAATGGCCTCGTTTTCAGTAAGATGGAACAAGAGAGCAACTTATTGGAAGTAATACATTTTGATGTATGTAGTCCAATGAGTGCTGAGGCATGCAGTGGATATCGTTATGTTCTTACTTCACAGATGATTTGAGTAGATGCTGAGTGTATTTACTTGATGAAACACAAGTCTGAATTATTGAAAGGTTCAAGTAATTTCAGAGTGAAGTTGAAGATCGTCGTGACAAGGGGATAAAATGTCTGTGATATGATCATAGAGATGAGTATCTGAGTTACGAGTTTGGCACACATTTAAGACATTGTGGAAAGTATTTCACAATTAATACCGCCTGGAACACCATAGTGTGATGGTGTGTCCGAACATCATAACTGCACCCTATTGGATATGGTGCATACCATGATGTCTCTTATCGAATTACCACTATCGTTTATGGGTTAGGCATTAGAGACAACCGCATTCACTTTAAAAGGGGCACCACGCAATTCCGTTGAGACGACACCGTCTAGAGAAACCTAAGTTGTCGTTTCTTAAAAGTTTGGGGCTGCGATGCTTATGTGAAAAGTTTCAGGCTGATAAGCTCGAACCCAAAGCGGATAAATGCATCTTCATAGAATACCCAAAACAGTTGGGTATACCTCCTATTTCAGATCTGGAAGCAAAAGTAATTGCTTCTAGAAACGAGTCCTTTCTCGAGGAAAAGTTTCTCTCGAAAGAATTGAGTGGGAGGATGGTGGAGACTTGATAAGGTTATTGAACCGTTACTTCAACTAGCGTGTAGCAGGGCACAGGAAGTTGTTCCTGTGGCACCTATACCAATTGAAGTGGAAGCTTATGATAGTGATCATGAAACTTCGGATCAAGTCACTACCAAACCTCGTAGGATGATGAGGATGCGTGCTACTTTAGAGTGGTACGTGATCCTGTCTGAGATATCATGTTGTTGGACAATACTGAACCTACGAGCTATGGAGAAGCGATGGTGGGCCCATATTCCGACAAATGGTTAGAAGCCATGAAATCCGAGATAAATGGATCTTTGAGAAGAAGACGAACATGGACGGTAATGTTACCGTCTATGAAGCTCGACTTATGGCAAAGAGTATTTCCACAAGTTCAAGGAGTTGACTACGATGAGATTTTCTCATCCGTAGCAATGCTTAAGTCCGTCGGAATCATGTTAGCATTAGCTGCATTTATGAAATCTGGCAGATGGATGTCAAAACAAGTTTCCTTACCAGTTTTCGTAAGGAAAGGTTGTATGTGATACAATCAGAAAGGTTTGTCGATCCTAAGGATGCTAAAAGGTATGCTAGCTCCAGGATCCTTCCATGGACTAGAGCAAGCATCTCGGAGTCAGAATATACGCTTTGATGGAGTGATCAAAGTTTTTGGGTTTATACAAAGTTTGTTAGAAACTTGTATTTACAATAAAGTGAGTGGGAGCGCTACAACATTTCTGATAAGTATATGTGAATGACATATTGTTGATCCGAAATGATGTAAAATTTCTGGAAAGCATAAAGGGTTGTTTGAAAGGAGTTTTTCAAAGGAAGACCTGGATAAAGCTGCTTACATATTGGGCATCAAGATCCATAGAGATAGATCAAGACGCCTGATGATACTTTCAAAAGACAGCACACCTTGACATGATTTTGAAAGAGTTCAAAATAGATCAGCAAAGAAGGAATTCTTGGCTGTGTTACAACGTGTGAGTATTGAGTGAGACTCAAGACCTGACCACAGCGGAAGATAGAGAAAGGACGAAGGTCGTCCCCTATGCTTTAGACATAGGCTCTATAGTATGCTATGCTGTGTACCGCACATGTAGTGTGCCTTGCCATGAGTTGGTCAAGAGGGTACAATGGTGATCCGGAAAAGGATCTCATGACAGCGGTCGAACTTATCCTTAGTACCTAGTGGATTAAGGAATTTTCTCGATTATGGAGGTGGAAAGGAGTTCGTCGTAAAGGGTTACGTCGATGCGAACTTTGACACTAATCCGGATGACTCTGAATAGTAAACCGGATTCGTATAGTAGAGCAATTATTTGAAATGGCTCCAAATAGCGCGTGGTAGCATCCACAAGATGACATAGATGTTCGTAAAGCACACGGTTCTGAAAGGTTCAGACCCGTTGACTAATAACCTCTCTCACAAGCATAACATGACCAAACCAGAACACATTGAGTGATAATCACATAGTGATGTGAACTAGATTGTTGACTCTAGTAAACTCTTTAGATGTTGGTCACATGGTGATGTGACCAGTGAGTGTTAATCACATGGTGATGTGAACTAGATTATTGACTCTAGTGCAAGTGGGAGACTGTTGGAAATATGCCCTAGAGGCAATAATAAATGGTTATTATTATATTTCTTCGTTCATGGTAATTGTCTATTATTCATGCTATAATTGTATTGTCCGGAAATCGTAATACATGTGTGAATACATAGACCACAACCTATCCCTAGTAAGCCTCTAGTTGACTAGCTCGTTGATCAACAGGTAGTCATGGTTTCCTTACTATGGACATTGGATGCCATTGATAACGGGATCACATCATTAGGAGAATGATGTGATGGACAAGACCCAATCCTAAGCATAGCATAAAAGATCGTGTAGTTTCGTTTGCTAGAGCTTTTCCAATGTCAAGTATCTTTTCCTTAGACCATGAGATCGTGCAACTCCCGGATACCGTAGGAGTGCTTTGGGTGTGCCAAACGTCACAACGTAACTGGGTGACTATAAAGGTGCACTACGGGTATCTCCGAAAGTGTCTGTTGGGTTGGCACGGATCGAGACTGGGATTTGTCACTCCGTGTGACCGAGAGGTATCTCTGGGCCCACTCGGTAATGCATCATCATAATGAGCTCAATGTGACTAAGGCGTTAGTCACGGGATCATGCATTGCGGTACGAGTAAAGAGACTTGCCGGTAACGAGATTGAACAAGGTATTGGGATACCGACGATCGAATCTCGGGCAAGTAACATACCGTTTGACAAAGGGAATTGCATACGGATTGATTGAATCCTCGACACCGTGGTTCATCCGATGAGATCATCGTGGAACATGTGGGAGCCAACATGGGTATCCAGATCCCGCTGTTGGTTATTGACCGGAGAGGCGTCTCGATCATGTCTGCATGTCTCCCGAACCCGTAGTGTCTACACACTTAAGGTCCGGTGACGCTAGGGTTGTAGAGATATATGTATGCGGAAACCCGAAAGTTGTTCGGAGTCCCGGATGAGATCCCGGACGTCACAAGAGGTTCCGGAATGGTCCGGAGGTGAAGAATTATATATAGGAAGTCATGTTTCGGCCACCGGGAAAGTTGTGGGGGTTACCGGTATTGTACCGGGACCACCGGAAGGGTCCCGGGGGTCCAGCGGGTGGGGCCACCTGTCCCGGAGGGCCCCGTGGGCTGAAAGTGGAAGGGAACCAGCCCTTAGTGGGCTGGGGCGCCCCCCTTGGGCCTCCCCCCATGCGCCTAGGGTTGGGAACCCTAGGGGGGAGCTTCCCCCTTGCCTTGGGGGGCAAGGCACCCCCTTCCCCCCCCTTGGCCGCCGCCCCCCTTGGAGATCTGATCTCCCAAGGGCTGGCGCCCCCCCCACAGGGGTCCTATAAATAGTGGGGGGAGGGAGGGCAGCAACCTACAGCCTTGGGCGCCTCCCTCTCCCCATGCAACACCTCTCTCTCTCTCTCTCGCAGAAGCTCGGCGAAGCCCTGCCGGAGACCCGCTACATCCACCACCACGCCGTCGTGCTGTTGGATCTCCATCAACCTCTCCTTTCCCCTTGCTGGATCAAGAAGGAGGAGACGTCTCTGCACCGTACGTGTGTTGAACGCGGAGGTGCCGTCCGTTCGGCACTCAGTCATCGGTGATTTGGATCACGGCGAGTACGACTCCGTCATCCACGTTCATTGGAACGCTTCCGCTCGCAATCTACAAGGGTATGTAGATGCACTCCCTTCCCCTCGTTGCTAGTAGACTCCATAGATGCATCTTGGTGAGCGTAGGAAAATTTTAAATTATGCTACGATTCCCAACAGAAATTATATATGTTTCATATGCATTTCCCATGGGGAGTAATGCCTTCACATATAAGAAGTAGAGGTGGTAAATTTATTGAAGGTTAGGAAACATTGTATTGGTCACTTGAACAATTCATGAAAGAATATTGAAGGAAGAGAGATTTCACATATAAATATACTATCTTGGACATCTTCTATGATTGTGATCCCCATTAATTATTTTCAAACCTGAGCAAATTAGTTGAAGTTGGACAAGGAATACAACATAATGAGTTATGCTTGGGTATATTTGTATAGAAGTTATATTGTTATGGATCCTCTAACATGTGGTGCTTGCTATTTAGAATCCTTTGCTAGACAAAATATCTGTACTAAGCGGGAATACTGCTTTTGCATCCAAAATCCTTGAACCAAGTTCCTTCCATGAGTGTCCACCATATCTACCTATATGCGGTATTTACCTATCGTTCCAAGTAAATTTGCATGTGCCAAACTCTAAACCTTCAAAAAAATAATATGTTTTCTATGCCCGAATCGCTCATGTAGCGACTAGGGGCTAGCAGTATCTTCCATGCTAGGTGGGTTATTCTCACGATGAGTGAACTCCGCTCATCATTCACGAGAAAATGGCTTGGGATGCCCAGTCTTATGATCAAAAGAAAAAAACAAATTCGCAAATAATTTAAACAAAACTCCCCGAGGAATGTTGATAGTCGGACGGCACCCGTTTTTTCGGACAAGCCGTGGAGTGTGAATGTTGGTGGAGGGGTTGTAAAAACTTTACCTTTCTGCGTGGGAACCGCCTATAATGTATGTAGTATGGAAGATATTGGGAACTCTTGGTCGTTATGTTGACAATGAAAGCATACCTCTCAAAATTATTTTCATCGCTGTTTTAGCTTCGAGCTCTGGCACCTCTGCAAATCCCTGCTTCCCTCTGCGAAGGGCCTATCTTTTACTTTTATGCAAGAGTCAGTAGTATTCCTTCTCATTCCAACCTACTCTTTAGTTGGTAAGCATCATGTGATGGAAAGATCTAAGCATATATGGCCATTCAAATATATTTGAGCATGAATTATTATTGTTGACATTACCCTTGAGGTAAAAGGTTGGGAGGCAAAACATTAAGCCCCTATCTTTCTTTGTGTTCGATGAATATTATTTGTTCTAAAAATATGCTTTGAGTGGTAGCAATCATGGAAGACTAAATGATAGTTGAGTATGTGAAATTTGCTAAATCAAAGCTCTGACATAGACTCTTCCTGAAAATAAGATGAATTGTAATTGTTTGATGACTAATAACACGGTTTGTTAGTTTTCAAGAAAGTTTATGATCTATACTTTAACATGTGAATAGCTTGTTACTTGACCATGAAAAGTTCTATGAGTTGAACTACTGTTATGACATATAATGATGCTAGAAAAGGTGATTGAAATTGTCATTGATCAAACTTATGCACCTGCTAGCATTCACACTTCATAAATTCTTTCTTTTATCATTTAGCTACTCGAGCACGAGCTTGGGGACGCTGATACGTCTCCAACGTATCAATAATTTATGAAGTATTCATGCTATTATATTATCCATCTTGGATGTTTAATGGGCTTTACTATGAACTTTTATATTATTTTTGGGACTAACTTATTAACCCAGAGCCCAGTGCCAGTTTCTGTTTTTCCACTTGTTTCAATGTTTCGCAGAAAAGGAATATCAAACGGAGTCCAAACGGAATGAAACCTTCGGAAAAGTTATTTTTGGAAAGAAAGCAATACAGGAGACTTGGAGTGCACGTCAGGGGATCAACGAGGAAGGCACGAGGCAGGGGGCACGACCTCCCCCCTGGGCGCGCCCTCCACCCTCGTGGGCCCCTCGTGGCTCCCCTTACCGACTTCTTTCGCCTATATATCTCCATATACCCTAAAACCTTCGGGGAACAGAATAGATCGGGAGTTCCGCCGCCGCAAGCCTCTGTAGCCACCAAAAACCAATCGGGACCCTGTTCCGGCACCCTGCCGGAGGGGGATCCCTCACCGGTGGCCATCTTTATCATCCCGGCGCTCTCCATGACGAGGAGGGAGTAGTTCACCCTCGGGGCTGAGGGTATGTACCAGTAGCTATGTGTTTGATCTCTCTCTCTCTCTCTCATGTTCTTGAGGTGATACGATCTTGATGTATCGCGAGCTTTGCTATTGTAGTTGGATCTTATGATGTTTCTCCCCCTCTACTCTCTTGTAATGGATTGAGTTTCCCCTTTGAAGTTATCTTATCAGATTGAGTCTTTAATGATTTGAGAACACTTGATGTATGTCTTGAGTGGGATAACCGTGGTGACAATGGGTTATTCTATTGATTCACTTGATGTATGTTTTGGTGATCAACTTGCGGGATCCGCACATGAACCTATGCATAGGGGTTGGCACACGTTTTTGTCTTGACTCTCCGGTAGAAACTTTGGGGCACTCTTTGAAGTTCTATGTGTTGGTTGAATAGATGAATCTGAGATTGTGTGATGCATATCGTATAATCATACCCACGGATACTTGAGGTGACATTAGAGTATCTAGGTGACATTAGGGTTTTGGTTGATTTGTGTCTTAAGGTGTTATTTTACTACGAACTTTGAGGTGACACTTATAGGAATAGCCCAATGGATTGATCGGAAAGAATAACTTTGAGGTGGTTTCGTACCCTACCATAATCTCTTCGTTTGTTCTCCGCTATTAGTGACTTTGGAGTGACTCTTTGTTGCATGTTGAGGGATAGTTACATGATCCAATTATGTTATTATTGTTGAGAGAACTTGCACTAGTGAAAGTATGAACCATAGGCCTTGTTTCGAAGCATTGCAATACCGTTTGTGCTCACTTTTATCATTAGTTACCTTGCTGTTTTTATATTTTCAGATTACAAAAACCTATATCTACCATCCATATTGCACTTGTATCACCATCTCTTTGCCGAACTAGTGCACCTATACAATTTACCATTGTATTGGGTGTGTTGGGGACACAAGAGACTCTTTGTTATTTGGTTGCAGGGTTGTTTGAGAGAGACCATCTTCATCCTACGCCTCCCACGGATTGATAAACCTTAGGTCATCCACTTGAAGGAAATTTTCTACTTTCCTACAAACCTCTGCACTTGGAGGCCCAACAACGTCTACAAGAAGAAGGTTGTGTAGTAGACATCAGCTGCCTTAAGGGAAATATATAATTTTCTACAAATTGAAGAAGAGAGTCTCCCACAAGCTTGGGGGAGGCTTCTCCGATTACTTAATGCTTTGCCTGATCATCCTCTCAAGAAAACTGAAATACTTGATATCTTTTATAATGGACTAACTGATGCTTCCAGAGACCACCTGGATAGTTGTGCTGGTTGTGTTTTCAGGGAAAGAACTGTTAAGCAAGCTAAATTGCTATTAAATAATATATTGAGTAATGATAATGATTGGAAACTTCCTGAACCAACTCCTAAGCCAACTCCGAAGAAAAGGGGTATTCTCTTTCTCAGTCCTGAAGATATGCAAGAGGCAAAGAAATCTACAAAAGAAAAGGATATTAAAGATGAAGATGTTAAGAATTTACCACCTATTGAAGTAATACATGGTCTTAATAATCCGACACAGGTAGTAAAGGTAAATTTTCTCTATAGATTTGATGAAGGTGATATTCCTCGTAATAAGTCTACTAGCCAATGCTTGGATGAGTTTGATAATTTTATTGTTAAACAAGAAAACTTCAGTGCTTATGTTGGTAGACAATTGAAACGTAATGCTTATATGGTTGAACACTTGAGTTATTATATGTCTAGAGTTAAAGGTGACCTTAAACTTATTAGTAAACATGCTTCTATGGTTACCACTCAGGTAGAACAAGTGCTTAAGGCTCAAGATGATTTGCTCGATGAATTAAATAACAATAAAAATGATAATGATGTTAGAGCTATGACTAGATGGGGTAGAATGACTTAGGAACCTTTGTATCCTGAGGGCCACCCTAAGAGAGTTGAGCAAGATTCTCAGCGAACTAATGTTGATACACCTAGTCCTTCTAAGAAGAAGAAAAAGAAAAATGATAGGACTCTGCATGCTTCCAGTGAACCTGTTGTTGACACACCTGAGACTCCCAATGATATTTCTATTTCTGATGCTGAAACACAATCTGGTAATGAACATGAACCTAGTGATAATGTTAATGATGATGTTCATATTGATGCTCAACCTAGCAATAATAGTGATGTAAAGATTGAACCTATCGTTGATCTTGATAACCCACAATCAAAGAATCAACATTATGATAAGAGAGACTTCGTTGCTAGGAAGCACGGTAAAGAAAGAGAACCATGGGTTCAGAAACCCATGCCTTTTCCTCCTAAACCATCCAAGAAAAGGATGATGAGGATTTTGAGCGCTTTGCTGAAATGATTAGACCTATCTTTTTACGTATGCGTTTGACTAATATGCTTAAAATGAATCCTTATGCTAAGTATATGAAAGATATTGTTACAAATAAAAGAAAGATACTGGAAGCTGGAATTTCCACCATGCTTGCCAATTATACTTTTAAAGGTGGAATACCTAAGAAACTAGGAGATCCAGTAGTACCAACTATACCATGCTCCATGAAAATAAACTATGTTAAAACTGTTTTATGTGATCTTGGAGCCGGTGTTAGTGTTATGCCTCTCTCTTTATATCGTAGACTTGATTTGAATAAGTTGACGCCTACTGAAATATCATTGCAAATGGCCGATAAATCAACTGCTATACCTGTCAGTATTTGTGAGGATTTTCCTGTTGTGGTTGCAAACGTTACTACTTTAACAGACTTTGTTATTGTTGATATTCCCGAGGACGATAGTATGCCTATTGTCCTTGGTAGACCCTTTTGAATACTGCAGGGGCTGTTATTGATTGCAACAAAGGCAATGTCACTTTTCATGTTAATGGTAATGAGCATACGGTACACTTACCGAGGAAACAACCTCAAGTCCAAAGTATCAATTCTATTGGAAAAAATTCAACGATTACTATTGGAGGTTTTGAATTCCCTCTTCCTACTGTGAAGAAGAAATATGATATTCTTATTGTTGGGGACATGCATATCCCCGTTGAGGTAACCTAGTGTTATTCGCAAATTCTCCTGTTTCATGCAATTCAGAAAGAGTTTGTTAACAAGACTTGATCAACCTGGTTAGTGGATTCCTTTTGATGAGCACGAGATGGATGAAGTTAGAAAGCACAACTCTATGTACCCTCCTTTTACTTTCTGTTATTTAGATTAAATAAAGCAAAAATAGTATTTTTTTTGTCTGTTTTTTGAATTATCATTGCAATAAAAATATCCCGAAAATAAAAGTCCTCCAAACGACCTGAAAATGAAATATGATTTTTTGTAGAATATTTAAGAATTTCTGGCACTGAGAACACACCAGCGGGCCACCATTTGGCCATGAGGGCACAGGGCGCGCCCCCTGCCTCGTGGGCCCCACGTGGACCCCCTCCACTTACTCCAGCACCCACTCACTTCGTTTTCCTCTAGAAAAAATCCCCCCATAGCTAAAACCCGTGTTCTAGCTCATCTTGCTGCCATTTTCAATCTCTTTGCTCAAAGCTTCATTCACAAAACTGTTTGGGGAGATTGTTCTTCGGTATGTGACTCCTCCAATAGTCCAATTAGTTTTTGTTCTAGTACTTTATCTATTGTAATTTTTTGCTGCTAAGGTGACCCTGTTCTTGAGCTTGCATGTCAAATTTATATGGTCCAAAGTAGTTTTAATGCATGATATAGCCTCTAGGCACTTGTGGGAGTAGTTGCTATCAATCTTGTTGAGTTTGGTTCACTTTTATTTTGAGTCACTAAAATTTCAGAAAATTTTCAAAGAAAGAAAAATGCATAGGAAAATGTACCAAGGTGGTTCCTCAAGGAAGCAAGGACCAAGGCTCGCGATACCTGAGCCGGACGATGAACCACCGAGGGAAGCTCAAGTGCAGCCTTGTGAATGGTCGTCAGAGGAGTTTATGGTCCAGGCAGGCATCAAGGATGAATTTGACGCGTATGTGCGTAATGCTGATCTTGAGGACTTCGTGTCAGATAAGTGCCTACAGTACCACTACCTAACTGTTTCCTTTGTGAGGAGGTTTAAATTTACATCCTCACACAATTCTCACACTGTTTTATTTGATCTTTATGATAAATCATATACCATGGACTTAGAAGATTTTAATACTGCTTGTAAACTCCCGAAGTGGGGCAATGTTAGTGAACCTCGCAAATCTGAATATAAAGACTTTCTTGCTAGTATCACTGTGGGGGAATCTAGAGAAATCACACAAGCTACCATAGGGAGCATTCACTTCCCTTCCATACATTACTTTACTCTCTTTATAGGTAGATGCATTAACGGTAAAGATGAGGCTTGTCACATGTGCGTTCCAGATCTTTGTGTCCTCAAGAGTGCGGTATTAGGTGATAAACAATATAACTTGGGGGCCACTGTGGCACGAAGGTTGCATCTTAACGGTATAAGTGAAGATTTGTTTGGTGGAATTTATGCAACTCGTGTAGCTAATTATCTTGTTGTACCCGTACATGGAAATGACATGGAGTTCCTCCTGCTTATCTAGATTATAGTGCTATGGTTCGCCATCAGTTTCTTGAGACGAATGAACAGTTCCTCCAGTACCGACTAATCTTTGACAGACAGGGCACTGCCCATGTTGCCCTCGTTGCTCCTACTTTCTTTAACTTTCAGGCAAAAAGGAGATATGTTATAACCAGGGAGGAGGCGAACGAGTACGAGAGGGGGACAGAGGCAGCTCGCCTCCAAGCTGTAGCTCTTCAGGCAGTAGCTGTTGCATCTCAGTACAACCCCAGCTATGACTTTGGATATCTGCGAGGCCAGCAGTGGCCATGGACCAACTTAGGCCAAAATCCTAAGCTTGGGGGAGTACGTATTTCTCACCGACATTACATTCATGTTCACACACTCATGCTAGTTGTCGGTGCTCATACTTTTTCATTGTACTATCCATGCTAGTTTATTTTCTTTTCTAAGCCTTCTCCTTGTGTGTTTGAAAAAACCTTAAGAAAAACCAAAAAAATAGTTATAGCTTTTAGCTAGATTACTTTCCATGCCTGTTGTAGTAGTAACTAAAAGAAAACCCGAAAAGATTTCTCGTTCTTCTTTTGCTTGTTGGGAGCTTTCCCAAGTAAATAGTTTTATTTCTTTTCTTATTCTTTGGGGGTCGAGAGGAGCAGACCATGATGAAAATGTTGGGTGGCTCTCATATGTATTATTGTTGATTTAACCAAGAGCCCATATTACCTTGTCTTCTCCCTTGTATTAAATGCTTGCAGATTCCAGCTTAGTCCAATGCACGTGCACTATTATTATTATCCACACCGTTCGGTCATGCAAGTGAAAGGCAATAATGACGATATATGATGGTCTGATTGAGATGAGAGAAGTTGGTATGAACTCGACCTATCTTGTTTTTGTAAATATGATTAGTTCATCATTCCTGATTCAGCCTATTATGTATGAAACATGTTTGCAATGACAATTAGAGATTATAGTTGCTCATGCCATGCTTATAGTTGGCACATATTCATGCATGTAGTTGAAACAAAATCAACATAACCTCCACGATATTTATGTTCATGATGATTTATATCCTACTCATGCTTGTACACATTGTTGATTAATCTTAATGCATGTTCATGACTGTTGTGGCTCTCTAGTTGTTCGCTTCCCAGTCTCTTTCTAGCCTTCACTTGTACTAAGCGGGAATACTGCTTGTGCATCCATTTCCATAAACCCCAAAGTTATTCCATATGACTCCACCATACCTTCCTATATGCAGTATTTACCTGCCTTTCCAAGTAAATTTGTATGTGCCAAACTCTAAACCTTCAAATGAAATCATGTTTGGTATGCTTGAATAGCTCATGTATCAACTAGGGCTGTCTATATCTTCCATGCTAGCTGGGTTATTCTCACGATGAGTGGACTCCGCTCATCACTCACGAGAAAATGGCCGGTAACCGGGATGCCCAGTCCCATGCTCAAATAAAAATAATTGCAAACAAAACTTCCCCAGGATTGTTGTTAGTTGGAGGCACCGTTGTTTCGGACAAGCCATGGATTGATGTTTGTTGGTGGTGGGGGAGTATAAACTTTACCATTCTGTTTGGGAACCGCCTATAATGTGTGTAGGATGGAAGATATTGAGATCTCTTGGTTGTTATGTTGACAATGAAAGTATGCCACTCAAAATATTATTTATCTCTGTTTCAAAACTCGAGCTCTGGCACCTCTGCAAATCCCTGCTTCCCTCTGCAAAGGGCCTATCTATTTACTTTTATGTTGAGTCATCATCCTCTTATTAAAAAGCACCAGTTGGAGAGCACCGCTGTCATTCGCATGCATTGCTATTAATTTACATTGAGTATTGTTGGGGAACGTAGTAATTTCAAAAAAATTCTACGCACACGCAAGATCATGGTGATGCATAGCAACGAGAGGGGAGAGTGTTGTCCACGTACCCTCGTAGACCGAAAGCGGAAGCGTTAACACAATGCGGTTGATGTAGTCGTACGTCTTCACGATCCGACCGATCAAGTACTGAATGCACGGCACCTCCGAGTTCAGCACACGTTCAGCTCGATGACGTCCCTCAAACTCCGATCCAGCCGAGTGTTGAGGGAGAGTTTCGTCAGCACGATGGCGTGGTGACGATGATGATGTTCTACCGACGCAGGGCTTCGCCTAAGCACCGCTACGATATTATCGAGGTGTAATATGGTGCAGGGGGGCACCGCACACGGCTAAGAGATCAATGATCAATTGTTCTGTTTAGAGGTTACCCCCTGCCCCCATATATAAAGTAGCAAGGGGGGGGTTCGGCCGGCCAAGGGGAGAGGCGCGCCAGGAGGAGTCCTACTCCTACCGGGAGTAGGACTCCCCCCCCCTTTTCCATGTTGGACTAGGAGAGAGAGGGGGAAGAGGTGGAGGGGAGGAAGGAAGGGGGGGCGCCGCCCCCTCTCCTTGTCCTATTCGGACTAGGTGGGGAGGGGCGCGCGGCCCTGCCCTGGCCTCCTCTCCTCTCTTCCACCTAGGCCCACTAAGGCCCATTAAGTTACCGGGGGGTTCCGGTAACCTCCCGGTACTCCGGAAAAATCCCGATTTCACCCGGAACACTTCCGATATCCAAACATAGGCTTCCAATATATCAATCTTCATGTCTCGACCATTTCGAGACTCCTCGTCATGTTCGTGATCACTTCCGAGACTCCGAACAACCTTCGGTACATCAAAACATATAAACTCATAATATAACTATCATCATAACGTTTAAGCGTGCGGACCCTACGGGTTCGAGAACTATGTAGACATGACCGAGACACCTCTCCGGTCAATAACCAATAGCGGAACCTGGATGCTCATATTGGCTCCCACATATTCTACGAAGATCTTTATCGGTCAGACCGCATAACAACATACGTTGTTCCCTTTGTCATCAGTATGTTACTTGCCCGAGATTCGATCGTCGGTATCTCGATACCTAGTTTAATCTCGTTACCGGCAAGTCTCTTTACTCGTTCCGTAATACATCATCCCGCAACTAACTCATTAGTTACAATGCTTGCAAGGCTTATAGTGATGTGTATTACTGAGTGGGCCCAGAGATACCTCTCCGACAATCGGAGTGACAAATCCTAATCTCGAAATACGCCAACCCAACAAGTACCTTTGGAGACACCTGTAGAGCACCTTTATAATCACCCGGTTACGTTGTGATGTTTGGTAGCACACAAAGTGTTCCTCCGGTAAACGGGAGTTGCATAATCTCATAGTCATAGGAACATGTATAAGTCATGAAGAAAGCAATAGCAACATACTAAACGATCGAGTGCTAAGCTAACGGAATGGGTCAAGTCTTTACTCTAGCTAATTGCTCCCTCTTTCAACATGTATCTAGACCGAGACTTAGAGTCATCTAGATTAGTGTCAAAACTTGCATCAACGTAACCCTTTACGACGAACCTTTTGTCACTTCCATAATCGAGAAACATATCCTTATTCTAGTAAGGATAATTTTGACCGCTGTCCAGTGATCTACTCCTAGATCACTATTGTACTCCCATGCCAAAATCAGTGTAGGGTATACAATAGATTTGGTACACAGCATGGCATACTTTATAGAACCTATGGCCGAGGCATAGGGAATGACTTTCATTCTTTGTCTATCTTCTGTCGTGGTCGGGCTTTGAGTCTTACTCAATTTCACACCTTGTAACACAGGCAAGAAACTCTTTCTTTGACTGTTCCATTTTGAACTACTTCAAAATCTTATTAAGGTATGTACTCATTGAAAAAACTTATCAAGCGTCTTGATCTATCTCTATAGATCTTGATGCTCAATATGTAAGCAGCTTCACCGAGGTCTTTCTTTGAAAAACTCCTTTCAAACACTCCTTTATGCTTTGCAGAATAATTCTACATTATTTCCGATCAACAATATGTCATTCAGATATACTTATCAGAAATGCTATAGTGCTCCCACTCACTTTCTTGTAAATACAGGCTTCACCGCAAGTCTGTATAAAACTATATGCTTTGATCAACTTATCAAAGCATATATTCCAACTCCGAGATGCTTGCACCAGTCCATAGATGGATTGCTGGAGTTTGCATATTTTGTTAGCACCTTTAGGATTGACAAAACCTTCTGGTTGCATCATATACAACTCTTCTTTAATGAATCCATTAAGGAATGCAGTTTTGTTTATCCATTTGCCAGATTTCATAAAATGCGGCAATTTCTAACATGATTCGGACAGACTTAAGCATCGCTGCGAGTGAGAAAATCTCATCGTATTCAACACTTTGAACTTTGTCAAAACCTTTTTCCGACAAGTCTAGCTTTGTAGATAGTAACACTACTATCAGCGTCCGTCTTCCTCTTGAAGATCCATTTATTTTTTATGGCTCGCCGATCATTGGGCAAGTCAATCGAAGTCCATACTTTGTTCACATACATGGATCCCATCTCAGATTTCATGGCCTCAAGTCATTTTGCGGAATCTGGGCTCACCATCCCTTCTTCATAGTTCGTAGGTTCGTCATGGTCTAGTAACATAACCTCCAGAACAGGATTACCATACCACTCTGGTGCGGATCTTACTCTGGTTGACCTACAAGGTTCAGTAACAACTTGATCTGAAGTTTCATGATCATCATCATTAACTTCCTCACTAATTGGTGTAGGTGTCACAGGAACCGGTTTCTGTGATGAACTACTTTCCAATAAGCGATGAGTTACAGTTACCTCATCAAGTTCTACTTTCCTCCCACTCACTTCTTTCGAGAGAAACTCCTTCTCTAGAAAGGATCCATTCTTAGCAACGAATGTCTTGCTTTCGGATCTGTGATAGAAGGTGTACCCAACTGTCTCCTTTGGGTATCCTATGAAGACACATTTCTCCGATTTGGGTTTGAGCTTATCAGGATGAAACCGTTTCACATAAGCATCGCAACCCCAAACTTTAAGAAACGACAACTTTGGTTTCTTGCCAAACCACAGTACATAAGATGTCGTCTCAACGGATTTAGATGGTACCCTATTTAACATGAATGCAGCTTTCTCTAATGCATAACCCCAAAACGATAATGGTAGATCGGTAAGAGACATCATATAACGCACCATATCTAATAAAGTACGTTTACGATGTTCGGATACACCATTACACCGTGGTGTTCCAGGTGGCGTGAGTAGTGAAACTATTTCACATTGTTTTAACTGAAGGCCAAACTAATAACTCAAATATTTGTCTCCGCGATCAGATCGTAGAAACCTTATTTTCTTGTCACGATGATTTTCCACTTCACTCTGAAATTCTTTGAACTTTTCAAATGTTTCAGACTTATGTTTCATCAAGTAGATATACCCATATCTGCTCAAATCATCTGTGAAGGTCAGAAAATAACGATACCCGCCGCGAGCCTCAACACTCATCGGATCGCATACATCAGTATGTATTATTTCCAATAAGTCAGTTGCTCGCTCCATTGTTCCGGAGAACGGAGTCTTAGTCATCTTGCCCATAAGGCATGGTTCGCAAGCATCATGTGATTCATAATCAAGTGATTCCAAAGCCCATCAGCACGGAGTTTCTTCATGTGCTTTACACCAATATGACCTAAACGGCAGTGCCACAAATAAGTTGCACTATCATTATTAACTTTGCATCTTTTGGCTTCAATTTTATGAATATGTGTATCACTATGATCGAGATCCAACAAACCATTTTCATTGGGTGTGTAACCATGTAAGGTTTTATTCATGTAAACAGAACAATAATTATTCTCTAACTTTAAATGAATAACCGTATTGCAATAAACATGATCAAATCATATTCATGCTCAGCACAAACACCAAATAACACTTATTTAGGTTCAACACTAATCCCGAAAGTATAGGGAGTGTGCGATGATGATCATATCAATCTTGGAACCACTTCCAATAGACATCGTCACTTCATCCTTAACTAGTTTCTGTTCATTATGCAACTCCCGTTTCGAGTTACTACTCTTTAGCAACTGAACTAGTATCAAATACCGGGGGGTTGCTACGAACACTAGTAAAATACACATCAATAATCTATATATCAAATATACCTTTGTTCACTTTGCCATCCTTCTTATCCACCAAATACTTGGGGCAGTTCCCCTTCCAGTGACCAGTCCCTTTGCAGTAGAAGCACTTAGTCTCAGGCTTAAGACCAGACTTAGGCTTCTTCACTTGAGCAGCAACTTGCTTGCCGTTCTTCTTGAAGTTCCCCTTCTTCCCTTTGCCCTTTTCTTGAAACTAGTGGTCTCGTCAACCATCAACACTTGATGTTTTTCTTGATTTCTACCTTCGTCGATTTCAGCATCACGAAGAGCTCGGGAATTATTTTCGTCATCCCTTGCATACTATAGTTCATCACAAAGTTCTACTAACTTGGTGATGGTGACTAGAGAATTCTGTCAATCACTATTTTATCTGGAAGATTAACTCCCACTTGATTCAAGCGATTGTAGTACCCAGACAATCTGAGCACATGCTCACTGCTTGAGCTATTCTCCTCCATCTTTTAGCTATAGAACTTGTTGGAGACTTCATATCTCTCAACTTGGGTAGTTTCTTGAAATATTAACTTCAACTCCTGGAACATCTCATATGGTCCATGACGTTCAAAACGTCTTTGAAGTCCCGATTCTAAGCCGTTAAGCATGGTGCACTAAACAATCAAGTAGTCATCATACTGAGCTAGCCAAACGTTCATAACGTCTGCATCTGCTCTTGTAATAGGTCCGTCACCTAGCGGTGCATCAAGGACATAATTCTTCTGTGCAGCAATGAGGATAATCCTCAGATCACGGATCCAATCCGCATCATTGCTACTAACATATTTCAACATAATTTTTCTCTAGGAACATATCAAAATAAACATAGGGAAGCAACAACGCGAGCTATTGATCTACAACATAATTTGCAAAATACTATCAGGACTAAGTTCATGATAAATTTAAGTTCAATTAATCATATTACTTAAGAACTCCCACTTAGATGGACATCCCTCTAATCCTCTAAGTGATCACGTGATCCAAATCAACTAAACCATAACTGATCATCACGTGAAATGGAGTAGCTTTCAATGGTGAACATCATTATGTTGATCATATCTACTATATGATTCACGGTCGACCTTGCGGTCTCAGTGTTCCGAGGCCATATCTGCATATGCTAGGCTCGTCAAGTTTAACCTGAGTATTCTGCGTGTGCAAAACTGGCTTGCACCCATTGTAGATGGACGTAGAGCTTATCACACCCGATCATCACGTGGTGTCTGGGCACGACAAACTTTGGCAACGGTGCATACTCAGGGAGAACATTTTTATCTTGAAATTTAGTGAGAGATCATCTTATAATGCTACCGTCAATCAAAGCAAGATAAGATGCATAAAACATAAACATCACATGCAATCAATATAAGTGATATGATATGGCCATCATCATCTTGTGCTTGTGATCTCCATCTCCGAAGCACCGTCATGATCACCATCGTCACCGGCGCGACACCTTGATCTCCATCGTAGCATCGTTGTCGTCTCGCCAACTATTGCTTCTACGTCTATCGCTACCGCTTAGTGATAAAGTAAAACAATTACATATGGCTCCTGTCAGTTGCCGATAACTCGGTTAAAAACATGATCATCTCATACAATAAAATTTAGCATCATGTCTTGACCATCACATCACAACATGCCCTGCAAAAACAAGTTAGACGTCCTCTACTTTGTTGTTGCAAGTTTTACGTGGCTGCTACTGGGCTTAGCAAGAACCGTTCTTACCTACGCATCAAAACCACAACGATAGTTTGTCAAGTTGGTGTTGTTTTAACCTTCGCAAGGACCGGGCATAGCCACACTCGGTTCAACTAAAGTGAGAGAGACAGACACCCGCCAGTCACCTTTAAGCAACGAGTGCTCGCAACGGTGAAACCAGTCTCGCGTAAGCGTACGCGTAATGTCGGTCCGGGCCGCTTCATCTCACAATACCTCCGAACCAAAGTATGACATGCTGGTAAGCAGTATGACTTATATCGCCCACAACTCACTTGTGTTCTACTCGTGCATATGACATCTGCGCATAAAACCAGGCTCTGATACCACTGTTGGGGAACGTAGTAATTTCAAAAAAATTCTAAGCACACGCAAGATCATGGTGATGCATAGCAACGAGAGGGGAGAGTGTTGTCCACGTACCCTCATAGACCGAAAGCGGAAGAGTTAACACAACGCGGTTGATGTAGTCGTACGTCTTCACGATCCGACCGATCAAGTACCGAATGCACGGCACCTCCGAGTTCAGCACACGTTCAGCTCGATGACGTCCCTCGAACTCCGATCCAGCCGAGTGTTGAGGGAGAGTTTCGTCAGCACGACGGCGTGGTGACGATGATGATGTTCTACCGACGCAGGGCTTCGCCTAAGCACCGCTACGATATTATCGAGGTGTAATATGGTGCAGGGGGGCACCGCACACGGCTAAGAGATCAATGATCAATTGTTCTGTTTAGAGGTTACCCCCTGCCCCCATATATAAAGTAGCAAGGGGGGGTTCGGCCGGCCAAGGGGAGAGGCGCGCCAGGACGAGTCCTACTCCTACCGGGAGTAGGACTCCCCCCCCCCCTTTTCCATGTTGGACTAGGAGAGAGAGGGGGAAGAGGTGGAGGGAGGAAGGAAGGGGGGGCGCCGCCCCCTCTCCTTGTCCTATTCGGACTAGGTGGGGAGGGGCGCGCGGCCCTGCCCTGGCCTCCTCTCCTCTCTTCCACCTAGGCCCACTAAGGCCCATTAAGTTACCGGGGGGTTCCGGTAACCTCCCGGTACTCCGGAAAAATCCCGATTTCACCCGGAACACTTCCGATATCCAAACATAGGCTTCCAATATATCAATCTTTATGTCTCGACCATTTCGAGACTCCTCGTCATGTCCGTGATCACTTCCGAGACTCCGAACAACCTTCGGTACATCAAAACATATAAACTCATAATATAACTATCATCATAACGTTTAAGCGTGCGGACCCTACGGGTTCGAGAACTATGTAGACATGACCGAGACACCTCTCCGGTCAATAACCAATAGCGGAACCTGGATGCTCATATTGGCTCCCACATATTCTACGAAGATCTTTATCGGTCAGACCGCATAACAACATACGTTGTTCCCTTTGTCATCAGTATGTTACTTGCCCGAGATTCGATCGTCGGTATCTCGATACCTAGTTTAATCTCGTTACCGGCAAGTCTCTTTACTCGTTCCGTAATACATCATCCCGCAACTAACTCATTAGTTACAATGCTTGCAAGGCTTATAGTGATGTGTATTACTGAGTGGGCCCAGAGATACCTCTCCGACAATCGGAGTGACAAATCCTAATCTCGAAATACGCCAACCCAACAAGTACCTTTGGAGACACCTGTAGAGCACCTTTATAATCACCCGGTTACGTTGTGATGTTTGGTAGCACACAAAGTGTTCCTCCGGTAAACGGGAGTTGCATAATCTCATAGTCATAGGAACATGTATAAGTCATGAAGAAAGCAATAGCAACATACTAAACGATCGAGTGCTAAGCTAACGGAATGGGTCAAGTCAATCACATCATTCTCCTAATAATGTGATCCCGTTAATCAAATGACAACTCATGTCTATGCCTAGGAAACATAACCATCTTTGATCAACGAGCTAGTCAAGTAGAGGCATACTAGTGACACTCTGTTTGTCTATGTATTCACACAAGTACTATGTTTCCGGTTAATACAATTCTAGCATGAATAATAAACATTTATCATCATATAAGGAAATAAATAATAACTTTATTATTGCCTCTAGGGCATATTTCCTTCAAGTATGACTGTGGCTGGATCTCTTTTACCATGAATTACAATGTCTAGTCAGTCCTTGATCTTTAGGGCTGCGCTGCATTTATGTTTTGCAGTCTCAGAAAGTGCTAGTGAGATACCATCTTGTTATATCATGTTATGATTGTTTTGAGAAAGTGTTGTCATCCGAGATTTATTATTATTGCTCGCTAGTTGATTATGCCATTGATATGAGTAAACATGAGACCTAAATGTTATCGCGAATACGGTTAGTTCATAATCTTTGCTGAAAAATTGAATGCTGGCTTTACATGTTTGCAACAACAAGATCAAACAAAGTTTGTAAAAGTTTTTCTTTATCACTTTCAGTTTGTCAACTGAATTGCTTGAGGACAAGCAAAGGTTTAAGCTTGGGGGAGTTGATACATCTCCAACGTATCTACTTTTCCAAACACTTTTGCCCTTGTTTTGGACTCTAACTTGCATGATTTGAATGGAACTAACCCGGACTGACGTTGTTTTCAGCAGAACTGCTATGGTGTTATTTTTGTGCAGAAATACAAGTTCTCGGAATGACCTGAAAATCCATGGAGACACGCTTTGGGATTAATGAAAAATATTGGCGAAAGAATCAGCATCAGGGGGCCCACACCCTGTCCACGAGGGTGCACGCCCCCCCCCCCCGGGGCGCGCCCCCTACCTCGTGCGCCCCCTGGGACTCCACCGACCTCAACCCCAACTCCATATATTCACTTTCGGGGAGAAAAAAATCAGAGAGAAGGATTCATCACGTTTTACGATACGGAGCCGCCACCAAGCCCTAATCTTCCTCGGGAGGGCTGATCTGGAGTCCGTTCGGGGCTCCGGAGAGGGGAATCCGTCGCCATCGTCATCATCAACCATCCTCCATCAACAATTTCATGATGCTCTCCGCCATGCGTGAGTAATCCCATCGTAGGCTTGCTGGACGATGATGGGTTGGATGAGATTTACCATGTAATCGAGTTAGTTTTGTTAGGGTTTGATCCTAGTATCCATTATGTTCTAAGATTGATGTTGCTATGGCTTTGCTATGGCTTTGCTATGCTTAATGCTTGTCACTAGGGCCCGAGTGCCATGATTTCAGATCTGAACCTATTATGTTTTCATGAATATATGTGAGTTCTTGATCCTATCTTGCAAGTCAATAGTCACCTACTATGTGTTATGATCCGGCAACCCCGAAGTGACAATAATCGAGACCACTCCTGGTGATGACCGTAGTTTGAGGAGTTCATGTATTCACTAAGTGTTAATGCTTTGGTCCGGTACTCTATTAAAAGGAGGCATTAATATCCCTTAGTTTCGAATATTTTATCCAGAATTTTAGAGATACATGGGCCGAGTTAAAAGCCCGGTTTATCCAGAATTTTAGAGATACATGCAAGCAGCCTATGTCGATTGTAGATTTGGACTCCTGTGTCCAAGAAGAAGGCGAGTCAACAACCCATTGGGCACGCCGGGTCTCAACTATCCTGCCCTCATCGGATCGTATCAATGCCGGCTCAGCAGTTTTGGTGTTAGAAAAGAATTGTCATTTCATGCCCCTTAAGCAGAAGCTAGGGCGGCTCAAGCGCCACTGCAGTGACATGGGGGAGCTGATGGCGGCTCTGGTTAAGTATGCTGACTCTGATGGTACCAAGGACCCCGAGTCTGATGATGAAAAGCCGGGAAAGGGAAAGAAGAGTACCTACACCAAAGGGCAGCAGTATAACCCGGCGAGTCAAGGAGGCAACGGTAAGCGCAAGGCTGATAATAGTTTGGATTTTGTGGCTAACACCAATACATAGAATAATGGTCAGCGTCGTAAGGGAAAGCCGCCTCCTCGGTTTGGAGGGCCAAGTTTCAATCTTGAGCAGCTGCTGAATCAGCCCTGCTCAAAGCATAGCACACAGGAAAGGTGATGACCCACAAGTATAGGGGATCTATCGTAGTCCTTCCGATAAGTAAGAGTGTCGAACCCAATGAGGAGCAGAAGGAAATGATAAGCGGTTTCCAGTAAGGTATTCTTTGCAAGCACTGAAATTGTAGTTGATAGATAGTTTTGTGATAAGATAATTTGTAACGAGCAACAAGTAACAAAAGTAAATAAGGTGCAGCAAGGTGGACCAATGCTTTTTGTAGAAAAGGACAAGCCTGGACAAATTCTTATATAGAAAGAAGCGCTCCCGAGGACACATGGGAATTATCGTCAAGCTAGGTTTCATCACGATCATATGATTCGCGTTCGGTACATTGATAATTTGGTATGTGGGTGGACCGGTGCTTGGGTGTTGTCCTTACTTGGACAAGCATCCCACTTATGATTAACCTCTATTGCAAGCATCCGCAACTACAACAAAATTATTAAGGTAAACCTAACCATAGCATGAAACATGTGGATCCAAATCAGCCCCTTACGAAGCAACGCATAAACTAGGGTTTAAGCTTCTGTCACTCTAGCAACCCATCATCTACTTATTACTTTCCAATGCCTTCCTCTAGGCCCAAATAATGGTGAAGTGTCATGTAGGCGACGTTCACATAACACCACTAGAGGAGAAACAACATACATCTCATCAAAATATCGAACGAATACCAAATTCACATGACTACTAATAGCAAGACTTCTCCCATGTCCTCAGGAACAAACATAACTACTCACAAAGCATATTCATGTTCATAATCAGAGGGGTATTAATGTGCATATAGGATCTGAACATATGATCTTCCACCAAATAAACAAACTAGCTTCAACTACAAGGAGTAATCAACACTACTAGCAACCCACAGGTACCAATCCCAGACTTAGAGACAAGAATTGGATACAAGAGATGAACTAGGGTTTGAGAGAAGATGGTGCTGATGAAGATGTATATGGAGATTGACCCCCTCCCGATGAGAGGATCGTTGGTGATGACGATGGCGATGATTTCCCCCTCCCGGAGGGAAGTTTCCCCGGCAGAACAGCTCCGCCGGAGCCCAAGATTGATTCCACCAAGGTTCCGCCTCGTGGCGGCGAAGTCTCATCCCGAAAGCTTGCTTATGATTTTTTCTCATTGAAGGACTCCATATAGCAAAAGATGGGCATCGGAGGGCCACCAGGGGGCCCACGAGGCAGGGGGGCGCGCCCCCAGCCTCGTGGGCAGGGTGTGGCCCCCCTCTGGAACTTCTTGCGCTCAGTATTTTTTATATATTCTGAAAATGACTTCCGTGAAGTTTCAGGACTTTTGGAGCTATGCAGAATAGGTCTCTAATATTTGCTCCTTTTCCAGCCCAGAATCCCAGCTGCCGGCATTCTCCCTCTTTATGTAAACCTTATGAAATAAGAGAGAATAGGCATAAGTATTGTGACATAATGTGTAATAACAGCCCATAATGCAATAAGTATCGTTATAAAAGCATGATGCAAAATGGACGTATCAACTCCCCCAAGCTTAGACCTCGCTTGTCCTCAAGCGAAAGCCGAAATTGAAAAATATGTCCACATTGAAAGCGCTGCTGGTGCGAACTCAACATAACCTGGCCGACTGTTGGAGACCGCTTAGATATGATGACCCACTTGAAAGCCAGATATGATAAAAAATGTTCATGGACGTTTTCCTTGTGGCCACTTGGAGTCTCTGGAAACAAAGGAACAATAACTTCTTCCGGCAAGTGACACCCTCCTTCTCTTCTTGGAGGGCCAGGTTCATAGCTGATTTCTCCAACATTGCTCACAGACTGCCTGCCCACAAGAAACATCTGATTGCTGACTTCCTAGACTCCATAGCATAGTCTCCCTCTGAACCAAGTTTTGTAAATTCTTATGATCTTGTATAGACCCCCCTCCCCCCCGTGTAATATCTAAACGTTTTTGATTAATATATTTTTCCAGTAGGAGCCTTTCCTACTGTCTAACCTTCAAAAAAATATGTCCACATGTTTAGAGATAGAGGTGTCGATAAAAATAAAATATGGACATGAGGGCATCATGATCATTCTTAGAACAGCAACTTATATAATTCTTCTCATATGATCTCTTATGCTAGAGTAACAATTCAATCACAATTTCAAGTATGAATCATAAACTTCATTGAAAACTAACAAACTATAATCTCAGTCATTGGAGCAATTGCAATTTATCATAACATAGGAAAGAGTCAATATAAGAGCTTTTCACCAAGTCCACATACTCAACTATCATATAGTCTATCACAATTGCTAACACTCACGCAATACTTATGGGTATGGAGTTTTAATCGGACACAGAGAAAGATAGGGGCTTATAGTTTTGCCTCCCAACGTTTTACCTCAAGGGTAATGTCAACAATAATAGTTCATGAAAACTCACATCCAATTAGCCATATATACTAGGATCTTTCCAACATGTTGTGCTTGCCAAAAGATAAAATGTAAAAAGGAAAGGTGAGGATCACCATGACTCTTATGTAAGGTAGGAGATAAAAAGCAAAAGATAGGCCCTTCGCAGAGGGAAGCAGAGGTTGTCATGCGCTTTTATGGTTGGATGCACAAAATCTTAATGCGAAAGAACGTCACTTTATATTGCCATTTGTGATATGGACCTTTATTATGCAGTCCGTCGCTTTTATTTCTTCCATATCACACGATCGTATAAAGCTTATTTTCTCCCACACTAATAAGTCATACATATTTAGAGAGCAATTTTTATTTCTTGCACCGATGACAACTTACTTGAAGGATCTTACTCAATCCATAGGTAGGTATGGTGGACTCTCATGGCAAAACTGGTTTAAGGGTGTTTGGAAGCACAAGTAGTAACTCTACTTGGTGCAAAGAATTTGGCTAGGATGAGGGGGAAAGGCAAGCTCAATCATGTTGGATGATCCATGACTATATAATTTATCTCAGATGTAAGAAAACATAACCAATTACGTTGTCTTCCTTGTCCAACGTCAACTCTTTAGCATGTCATATTTTAATGAGTGCTCACAATCATAAAAGATGTCCAAGATAGTGTATTTATATGTAAAGACCTCTCTTTCTTTATTACTTCCTATTAATTGCAACGATGACCAAAACTATGTTTGTCAACTCTCAACAACTTTTATTCATCATACTTTTTATATGTGAGCTCATTACTCTCCACAAGATCCATATGATCTCTTTGTTTCTTTTTATTCTTTCTCATTTTATTTTATTCCCTCAAGATCATAGCAAAATAATCAAGCCCCTGACTCAACACTAATCTTTATTATATATAGCTCACGGACTCGATTACATAGAAGGATCATAAAGCAAAACTCACAACTAGATCATACTAAAACTTTTATGCTACTAGATCAAGATATTATCAAAAGGATCGAACTAAGAAAAATGTAAAGATAAAAGTGATTGTGATACGATACGATACCGGGGCACTCCCCCAAGCTTGGCAGTTGCCAAGGGGAGTGCCCATACCAGATACTCAATTCTTCTTTATTGGTGGAGAGGGTGGAGTTGTTGATGATGTAGGCTTGTTGTCCCTCCTCCAAGGCATAGGCTCGCCATCATAGAAGGATGACCGAGTCTCCTGAATCCTCAAATCTGCAGCCAAACTTATCCTCTTGAATCTATACTCATACTCACAGTTTTGATTTTGCAGGTCATAGATCTGGGCTTGGAGGTGCTCGATTTTCTCGTGAAGCTTGAACATGGCCTCCCCAATGTCCTTGGCGTACAGCTTGTGGTTGTTGGTTAACTCCGTGATCATAATGTGATTGGAGTCGAGTCCACGCTCTACCATCTCCTGGCACCTGAAAACTTGTTGCTCCATTGCCTCGAGCCTTGTCTCCACGCTTCCGGTCCTCCTTGGTCCCTCAAGATCACGGATATGAAGCACCCCCTCATGCATCTCAATGGTTTGAGGGTGATGCAGCACTTCCGTGAGGTAGGGGTTGATGACCTTATCGAAGAACTTGTCCTTGGGGGCACTTGGAGACGTCATGATGACCTAGATCTGTCAGAAAAACAACTCGAAACAAGAATAGGTGATTTTTGCATGATACGGTGGTCAAAACCTTCGGGAGATTATATAATGAATTTTCACCGACCAAAATACGTAACGTGTAAGAAAACGGAGTCCGGAGAACACATGAGGTGCCCACGAGGCAGGGGGGAGCGCCCAGGGGGGTAGGGCGTGCCCTCCACCCTCGTGGAGCCCTCGTGTCCTTCCCGGACTGCTTCTTATATTTCTATTTTTCTAAATATTCCAAAACGGAGGAAAATTGCCATTAGAACTGTTTTGGAGTCGGTTTACTTACCGTACCACATACCTATTCCTTTTCGGAGTCTGAAACATTCCAGAAAGTGTCCCTTATGTATTCCTCCGGGGTTACGGTTTCAATAATATTGGTTTCCACATTTATAGGATTACCTGAGATATAATGTTTGATTCTTTGACCGTTTACCACCTTCGGGTTTGTGCCTTCGAAGTTGTTGATTTTTATGGCACCGGAACGATAGACCTCCTCGATAACGTAAGGACCTTCCCATTTAGAGAGAAGTTTTCCTGCCAAAAATCTTAAACGAGAGTTGTATAGCAATACATAATCACCTACATTAAACTCGCGCTTTTGTATTCTTTTGTCATGCCATCTTTTAACTTTTTCTTTAAACAATTTGGCATTCTCATAGGCTTGGGTTCTCCATTCATCAAGTGAGCTAATGTCAAATAACTTTTTCTCACTGGCAGGTTTGAAATCATAATTGAGCTCTTTAATAGCCCAATAAGCCTTATGTTCTAGTTCGAGAGGTAAGTGACATGCTTTTCCATAGACCATTTTATACGGAGACATACCCATAGGATTTTTATATGCAGTTCTATAGGCCCATAATGCATCATCAAGTTTCTTGGATCAATTCTTTCTAGATCTATTAACAGTATTTTGCAAAATTAATTTGATTTCTCTATTACTCAATTCTATTTGACCACTACACTGTGGGTGATAAGGAGATGCAATTCTATGATTAACATCATACTTAGCAAGCATTTTATGGAAAGCACCATGAATAAAATGTGAACCACCATCAGTCATTAAATATCTAGGGACTCCAAACCTAGGAAAAATAACTTCTTTAAGCATCTTAATAGAGGTGTTATGATCAGCACTACTAGTTGGAATAGCTTCTACCCACTTAGTAATGTAATCACAGCAACTAAAATATGTGTATATCCATTGGAGGCAGGAAACGGTCCCATATAATCAAAGCCCCAAACATCAAATGGTTCAATAACAAGTGAATAATTCATAGGCATTTCTTGACGTCTACTAATATTGCCAATTCTTTGACAATCATCACAAGATAATACAAACTTACGGGCATCCTTGAAAAGAGTAGGCCAATAAAAACCGGATTGCAATACCTTATGTGCAGTTCTATCTCCAGCGTGGCGTCCTCCATAAACTTCGGAGTGACACTTGCGTAGGATCTGTTCCCGTTCATGCTCAGGCACACAACGTCTAATAACACCATCTACTCCTTCTTTATAAAGATGTGGGCCATCCCAAAAGTAATGTCGTAAATCATAAAAGAACTTTTTCTTTTGCTGATATGTGAAACTAGGTGGTATAAACTTAGCAACAATGTAATTAGCATAATCAGCATACCATGTAGCAGCATGAGAAGCATTTATGAAATTTAGTTGTTCATCAGGAAAGCTATCATCAATAGGTAGTGGGTCATCAAGAACATTTTCCAACCTAGACAAGTCATCTGCAACGGGGTTCTCACCTCCCTTTCTATCAATAATATGCAAATCAAATTCTTGTAGCAAGAGAACCCATCTAATGAGTCTAGGCTTAGCATCTTTCTTTTCCATAAGATATTTAATAGAAGCATGATCCGTGTGAATAGTTACTTTAGAATCAACAATATAAGGTCTGAACTTATCACAAGAAAATACAACTGCTAAGAATTCTTTTTCAGTAGTAGCATAATTTCTCTGGGCATTGTCTAGAGTTTTACTAGCATATTGAAAAAAATTTAATTTCTTATCAACTCTTTGCCCTAGAACAACACCTACAGCATAATCACTAGCATCACACATAATTTCAAAAGGTAACTTCCAATCAGGTGGCTGAACAATAGGTGCTGAGATCGATGCTTTCTTAAGTATCAAATGCTTCTACACAATCATCATCAAAGACGAACGGTATATCTTTTTGTAATAAATTAGTCAGAGGCCGAGAGAGTTTTGAGAAGTCCTTAATGAACCTCCTATAAAAACCGGCATGACCAAGGAAACTTCTTATACTTTGATGTCCTTGGCACACGACATCTTTTCAATAGCATCAACTTTACCTTTATCAACTTCAATGCCTCTTTCAGAAATTTTGTGCCCCAAGACAATACCTTCATTAACCATAAAGTGACATTTCTCCCAATTCAATACAAGGTTAGTTTCTTCACATCTCTGCAAAACTCGATAAAGGTTGCTTAAGCAATCATCAAAAGAGGATCCATAAACGGAGAAATCATCCATGAATACCTCACATATCTTTTCAGAAAAATCAGAAAATATAGCCATCATGCATCTTTGAAAGGTAGCAGGTGCATTACATAAACCAAAAGGCATACATCTATAAGCAAAAGTACCAAAAGGGCAAGTAAAGGTGGTCTTAGATTGATCATCAGCTGACACGGGTATTTGAGAGAAACCAGAATAACCATCTAGAAAGCAAAAATGTGTATGTTTGGATAATCTTTCTAGCATTTGATCAATGAAAGGTAAGGGGTAATGATCGTTTTTAGTAGCCTTATTTAATTTGCAGAAATCAATTACCATCCTATAACCCGTAATAATTCTTTGCGGAATCAATTCATCTTTATCATTAGGAACGAGAGTAATACCTCCCTTCTTAGGAACACAATGGACAGGACTTACCCACTGACTATCAGCAACGGGATAAATTATACCTGCCTCAAGTAGCTTTAGTATTTCTTTTCTTACCACTTCTTTCATCTTAGGATTCAGCCATCATTGGTGATCAATAACTGGTTTGGCATCTTTCTCCAAATTTATTTTGTGTTGACATAGAGTGGGACTAATGCCCTTAAGATCATCAAGAGTATATCCAATAGCAGCACGGTGCTTCTTCAGAGTTTTCAATAATTTTTCTTCCTCCTTCTCTGAAAGGTTAGCACTAATAATAACAGGATATATCTTCTTTTCATCAAGATAAGCATATTTAAGAGTATCAGGCAATGGTTTAAGCTCAAACACGGGATCACCCTTGGGTGGAGGAGGATCCCCTAAGATTTCAACAAGCAAGTTGTGTTTCAGAATAGGTCCCTGTTTAAAGAACACTTCATCTATTTCCCTTCTTTCATTCATATACATATCATTTTCATGGTCTAGCAAATATTGTTCTAAAGGATCACTAGGAGGTACGGCAATAGAAGCAAGAACAATAATTTCATCTTTACTAGGAAATTCCTCTTCACGATGTTGTCTACGAAATTTAGAAAAATTGAACTCATGAGACATATCACCTAAACCAATAGTAATAACATCCTTTTTGCAGTCTATCCTAGCATTAACAGTGTTCAAGAAGGGTCTACCAAATATAATGGGACAAAAGCTATCTTCGGGAGAACCAAGAACAAGAAAATCAGCAGGATATTTAGTTTTCCCACACAAGACTTCAACATCTCTAAAAATTCCCATTGGTGAAATAGTATCTCTATTGGCAAGTTTAATTGTGACATCAATATCTTCTAACTCAGCAGGTGCAATATCATGCATAATTTCTTTGTATAAGTCAATAGGTATTGCACTAGCACTAGCACCCATATCACACAAGCCATGATAACAATGATCTCCTATTTTAACAGAAATAACAGGCATGCCTACCACAGGTCTATGTTTATCTTTAGCACAAGGTTTAGCAATTCTAGCAGTTTCATCACAGAAATAAATAACATGCCCATCAATATTATCAGCCAAGAGATCATTAACAATAGCAATATTAGGTTCAACTTTAACTTGCTCAGGAGGTGTATAGGTTCTAATATTGCTTTTACGAACCACAGTTGAAGCTTTAGCATGATCTTTTATCCTGACAGGAAAAGGTGGTTTCTCAACATAAGCAGTAGGAATAATAGGATCATTATAAGTGACATTCTTTTCTTCAACTTTAATAGGTGTAGGTACTTTTACTTCTATGGGAGGATGATATTTAAGCCACTTCTCCTTAGGGAGATCAACATGAGTAGCAAAGGATTCATAGAAAGAAGCTATTATCTCAGAGTCAAGTCCATATTTAGTGCTAAATTTACAGAAAACATCGGTATCCATAAAAGATTTAACACAATCAAACTTAGGTGTCATACCTGACTCCTTACCTTCGTCGAGATCCCAATATTTAGAGTTGCGATTAATTCTTTCCAATAAATCCCATTTGAATTCAATAGTCTTCATCATAAAAGAGCCAGCACAAAAAGTATCGAGCATGGTGCGATTGTTATCAGAAAGCCGAGCATAAAATTTTTGGATAATCATTTCTCTTGAGATCTCATTTGGGGCATGAGTATAACATTGATTTAAGCCTCCCCCAAGCTTGAGCGATGCTTTCTCCTTCGCTGGCCAAAAATTATATATATATTACGATCATGATGAACAAGATGCATAGGATAAAACTTCTGATGAAATTCCAATTTCAATCGTTTGTAGTTCCATGATCCCATATCATCACATAGCCTATACCATGTCAATGCATCTCCCTCCAAAGATAAAGGGAAGACCTTCTTCTTGATAACATCGTCAGGCATACCTGCAAGCTTAAATAATCCACAAACTTCATCCACACATATTAAGTGCTCATCAGGATGTAATGTTCCATCTCCTACAAAAGGATTAGCTAGCAGTTTTTCTATCATACCCGAAGGAATTTCAAAGCAGACATTTTCATTTTCAGTAGGTTGAGTAGGTTGAGGAGAAACTCTTTGCTCTACTGGTCGGGGTGAAGATACCCCGAACAAGCCCCTCAGAGGATTACTTTCCATAGTAACAAGTGACAGTAAATTTCAGCAAACTATATAAATTTTTCCTTACCAAATTCCACCTACCAAAGGTGCTTCACTCCCCGGCAATGGCACCAGGAAAGAGTCTTGATGACCCACAATTATAGGGGATCTATCGTAGTCCTTTCGATAAGTAAGAGCGTCGAACCCAACGAGGAGCAGAAGGAAATGATAAGCGGTTTCCAGTAAGGTATTCTCTGCAAGCACTGAAATTGTAGGTGATAGATAGTTTTGTGATAAGATAATTTGTAACGAGCAACAAGTAACAAAAGCAAATAAGGTGCAGCAAGGTGGCCCAATCCTTGTTGTCGCAAAGGACAAGCCTGGACAAATTCTTATATAGAGAAAAGCGCTCCTGAGGACACATGGGAATTATCGTCAAGCTAGGTTTCATCATGATCATATGATTCGCGTTCGGTACATTGATAATTTGGTATGTGGGTGGACCGGTGCTTGGGTGCTGTCCTTACTTGGACAAGCATCCCACTTATGATTAACCTCTATTGCAAGCATCCGCAACTACAATAAAAGTATTAAGGTAAACCTAACCATAGCATGAAACATGTGGATCCAAATCAGCCCCTTACGAAGCAACGCATAAACTAGGGTTTAAGCTTCTGTCACTCTAGCAACCCATCATCTACTTATTACTTCCCCATGCCTTCCTCTAGGCCTAAATAATGGTGAAGTTCCATGTAGTCGACGTTCACATAACACCACTAGAGGAGAGACAACATACATCTCATCAAAATATCGAATGAATACAAAATTCACATGACTACTAATAGCAAGATTTCTCCCATGTCCTCAGGAACAAACGTAACTACTCACAAAGCATATTCATGTTCATAATCAGAGGGGTATTAATGTGCATATAGGATCTGAACATATGATCTTCCACCAACTAAACCAACTAGCATCAACTACAAGGAGTAATCAACACTACTAGCAACCCACAGGTACCAATCCCAGACTTAGAGACAAGAATTGGATACAAGAGATGAACTAGGGTTTGAGAGGAGATGGTGCTGATGAAGATGTTGATGGAGATTGACCCCCTCCCGATGAGAGGATCGTTGGTGATGATGATGGCGATGAATTCCCCCTCCCGGAGGGAAGTTTCCCCGGCAGAACAGCTTCGCCCGAGCCCTAGATTGATTCTGCCAAGGTTCCGCCTCGTGGCTGCGGAGTCTCGTCCCGAAAGCTTGCTTATGATTTTTTTCTCATCGAAGGACTCCATATAGCCGAAGATGGGCATCGGAGGGCCACCAGAGGGCCCACGAGGCAGGGGGCGTGCCCAGGGGGGTAGGGCACGCCCCCACACTCGTGGGCAGGGTGTGGCCCCCCTCTGGAACTTCTTGCGCTTAGTATTTTTTTATTCTGAAAATGACTTCCGTGAAGTTTCAGGACTTTTGGAGCTGTGCAGAATAGGTCTCTAATATTTGCTCCTTTTCCAGCCAGAATCCCAGCTGCCGGCATTCTCCCTCTTTATGTAAACCTTATGAAATAAGAGAGAATAGGCATAAGTATTGTGACATAATGTGTAATAACAGCCCATAATGCAATAAATATCGATAGAAAAGCATGATGCAAAATGGACGTATCAAAAGGCAAGCCGCTCACCTCTGGAAGGATTGCTTCATTATGAAGGAGTACAAAAATTTCAATCTTTTTTAAAATAATCATGGGCCAGGCGGCGTCTTAGGTTCCGGCTCTCACGGTCCGGGTTACGGCACTGGCGGTTCTAATTCCGGTTTCCAGGGTCACAGCAATCAAGGTGGCTTTAGTCAACAGTCCGGTCAGGGGAATTAGCAGCAGCAGTCTGGTTATCAGAGCAACCCGAAGCAGTTGAATGGTGGGCAGTATCACATTTTCACCACGAGTTTGTGCAAGCGGGATCAGAAGCTCCATAAAAGGGCAGTGAAAGCCATTGAGCCAGCAGTTCCCTGCTACTTGTGATAGTCTAAGCAGCCCATTGTGTGGAGTCGTGAGGATCACCCGCCCCGGGTTGATAATCCGGGTCACTTGGCGCTGGTGGTGGCACCTCAGGTCGGAGGGTACAAATTCACTAAGGTACTCATGGATGGAGGCAGCAGCATCAATATCCTTTACTATGATACTTTTCGTCGCATGGGATTAACTGACAAAAATCTTAAGCCGTCGAACACTATTTTTCACGGTGGGTGCCAACTGTCGTGGAATTGTCACGGCAGATGTCCTAGCGAAAGGACTTAGTCGTGGAGCCATCACAACTAGATTGGCTTAAAGGGGTTAAACGGGACAAAGGACATGGGAGTTTATACTGGTTTGGCCCCTTGCTATGAAGGTAAAAGCCTACTCCAGTTGAATTGGTATTGCTTGGGTTTCGATTACCAGAGAGCGAATACGCTTAACCTAGCTTTCGATCTCTCTTGTTTCTTGCCCTAAACTGCCGCCCGGGGCATCCCTTTATATACACAGGTTGACGCCCAGCGGCTCACGGGGTCCCGGGCTGGCTTATACAACGTGTCCGGCTCGGTGACTAATTATACATGCCTTACAATACAAGTCACACACATATGGCGGATTACACCTATGGGCCTTAAGTCGCCTTTGGGATTCGGGTCCTTAGCAAGTCTGCTTCATAAACCACCATCTTTAACATCTTATGGGCTTTGTCTTGATGAACCGCCTTTGGTATAATCCGGCCCCTCCTGGGCGGGTCATACGCAATAGTTATATCCCCAACACTAACCATAGACATGAGTTGTCATTCAATGAATGGGATCACATCATTAGGAGAATGATGTGATGGACAAGACCCATCCGTTAGCTTAGCATGTTGATCATTCAGTTTTATTGCTATTGCTTTCTTCATGTCATATACATATTCCTTTGACTATGAGATTATGCAACTCCTGGATATCGGAGGAATACCTTGTGTGCTATCAAACGTCACAACGTAACTGGGTGATTATAAAGATGCTCTACAGGTATCTCCGAAGGTGTTTGTTGGGTTGGCATACATCGAGATTAGGATTTGTCACCCCGAGTATCGGAGAGGTATCTCTGGGCCCTCTCGGTAATGCACATCATAATAGGCCTTGCAAGCAATGTGACTAATGAGTTAGTTGCGGGATGATGCATTACGGAACGAGTAAAGAGACCTGCCAGTAACGGGATTGAACTAGGTACGAAGATACCGACGATCAAATCTCAGGCAAGTAACATACTGACGACAAAGGGAATAATGTATGTTGTCATTACGGTTTGACCGATAAAGATCTTCGTAGAATATGTAGGAACCAATATGAGCATCCAGGTTCTGCTATTGGTTATTAACCGGAGAGGTGTCTCCGTCATGTCTACATAGTTCTTGAACCCGTAGGGTCCGCACGCTTAATGTTTGATGACGATTTTGTATTATATGAGTTATGTGATTTGGTGACGGAATGTTGTTCGGAGTCCCGGATGAGATCACGGACATGACGAGGAGTCTGAAAATGGTCGAGAGGTAAAGGTTCATATATAGGACGATAGTATTCAAACATCGGAAGTGTTCTGGGGGTACCGGGTACGTATTAGGTCACCGGAAGGGGTTCTGGGCAACCCCCGGCAAGCTATATGGGCCTAATGGGCTAAGAGGGGAAACACACCAGCCACAAAGGGGATGGTGCGCCCCCCCCCCTATGGGCTGACCAAATTGGAGAAGACAAAGGGAAGAAGGAAAGGGAAAGGGGAATAGGATTCCCCCTTCCGCCTCTTCCCTTTCCTACTCCTATTAGGAATAGAAAAAGGGGGGAGGCCAAACTGGGAGGACCCCAAGTAGGATTCCTCTTACTTGGGGTGCCCCTTGACTGCCTCTCCTCCCCTCCAACCTATATATATGAGGGAGGAACTGCTGGAACACACAACAAACATTGTTAGCCGTGTGCGGCGCTGATGTCTACTACACAACCTCCTTCTTGTAGACATTGTTGGGCCTCCAAGTGCAGAGGTTTTTAGGACAGTAGCAAATTTCCCTCAAGTGGATGACCTAAGGTTTATCAATCCGTGGGAGGCGTAGGATGAAGATGGTCTCTCTCAAACAACCATTAGTCATAAAGAACTCACATACTTATTGCAAAAAACTACAAGTCATCAAAACCAAGCACTACGTGCATGCTCCTAGGGGATAGATTGGTAGGAAAATACCATCGCTCGTCCCCGACCGCCACTCATAAGGAAGACAATCAAAGAAACACCTCATGCTTCAAATTTGTTACACAACGGTTACCATACGTGCATGCTACGGGACTTGCAAACCTCAACACAAGTATTTCTCAAATTCACAACTACTCAACTAGCATGACTCTAATATCACCATCTTCATATCTCAAAACAATCATAAAGAATCAAACTTCTCATAGTATTCAATGCACTTCATATGAAAGTTTTTATTATATCCCTCTTGGATGCCTATCATATTAGGACTAAATTCATAACCAAAGCAAATTACCATGTTGTTATAAAGACTCTCAAAATAATATAAGTGAAGCATGAGAGTTCATCTATTTCTTTGAAATAAAATCACCATCGTGCTCTAAAAAGATATAAGTGAAGCACTAGAGAGAAAGGCAAACTACTCCAAAAGATGTAAGTGAAGCACAATGAGTAGTTGAATAATTATGTGACTATGTGAAGACTCTCTAACATTTAAGAATTTCAGATCTTGGTATTTTATTCAAACAGCAAGCAAAACAAAAGAAAATAAAATGATGCTCCAAGCAAAACACATATCATGTGGTGAATAAAAATATAGCCTCAAGTAAAGTTACCGATGAACGAAGACGAAACAGGGGATGCCATCCGGGGCATCCCCAAGCTTAGGCTCTTGGTTGTCCTTGAATATTACGTTGGGGTGCCTTGGGCATCCCCAAGCTTAGGCTCTTGCCACTCCTTATTCCATAGTCCATCGAATCTTTACCCAAAAACTTGAAAACTTCAGAACACAAAACTTCAACAGAAAATCTCATGAGCTCCATTAGTATAAGAAAATAAATCACCACTTAGGTACTGTTGTGAGCTCATTCTAAATTCATATTGATGTAATATCTACTGTATTCCAAATTCTCTATGGTTCATACCCTCCGATACTACTCATAGATTCATCAAAGTAAGCAAACAACACAATGAAAACAGAATCTGTCAAAAACAGAACAACCTGTAGTAATCTGGAGATTTCGAATACTTCTGTAACTCCAAAATTCTGAAAAAATAGGACGACCAGGATAAAAAGTATATTGATCTACTGCAGTTGGAATTGGTATTTTATCGCTCTCTGGTAAGAAATGATAATTATTTTCGTGAGCGCATACTTTTTGTTTTTATCAGCAAGATCAAACAACAATCACCCAAGAAGATCCTAAAGGCTCTACTTGGCACAAACACTAATTAAAACATAAAACCACATCTAAACAGAGGCTAGATATATTATTTATTACTAAACAGGAGCAAAAGGCAAAGAACAAAAAAAATTGGGTTGCCTCCCAACAAGCGTTATCGTTTAACGCCCCTAGCTAGGCATGATGATTTCAATGATGCTCGCATAAAAGATAAGAACTGAAACATAAAGAGAGCATCATGAAGAATATGACTAGCACATTTAAGTCTAACCCACTTCCTATGCATAGGGATTTTGTGAGCAAACAATTTATGGGAACAAGAATCATCTAGCATAGGAAGGCAAAACAAGTGCAACTTCAAGATTTTCAACACATAGAGAGGAAACTTGATATTATTGCAATATGTAAAAGCATATGTTCCTCTCTCATAATAATTTTCAGTAGCATCATGAATGAATTCAACAATATAACCATCACATAAAGTATTATTTTCATGATGCACAAGCATATAATTTTTATTACTCTCCACATAAGCAAAATTCTTCTCATTCGGAATAGTGGGAGTATCATAAGAAACTTGAATACTCTAAATTGTTTCCACATTGAAAGAGTAACGTTCAGGAAAAGGGTAATCATAATCATGAAAAGTTTTGTAAATATAATCATCACTAATTTTTATAACATAAGTATCATCACAATAATCATCATAAGTAGCAACTTTGTTCTCATCATAATCAATTGAAACCTCTTCAAAGATAGTGGAATCATTACTAAATAAAGTCATGACCTCTCCAAATCCACTTTTATAATTATCACAATAAGATTCAACATCCTCCAAAATACTGGGATCATTACTTCCTAAAGTTGACACTCTTCCGAATAACTTTCATCAATATAATCATCATAAATAGGAGGCATGCTATCATCATAATAAATTTGCTCATCAAAACTTGGGAGACTAAAAGTATCATCTTCATTAAACATAGCATCCCCAAGCTTGGGACAAAAAATAATTGTAGCAAATAAATTCTCAAACATGTCATTCTCATCAAACATAGCATCCCCAAGCTTGGGACTTTGCATATCATAAGCATAATCACTCTCATCATTAATAGTATGGATAGCACCAATAGTATAGAAATTATCATCATCACAATGAGTAATAGGAGCAACATCATTTGGGAGGGATACCTTTTTACCTTTGCTTCTCCGTCTTTTCTTTTTCTTCTTCACATTAAGTATCGGTTTAATCCTATTTTTTGAGCTCCTTATTAATGAGATTGGTTGAATAGAAGGATCATCCTCGTTACCTGATTCATCATAAGAAAGAATAGGAGGATATTGGGAAATCTCTTCCCTTTCATTAGTATTCTCTTCATCTTCTATTTGTTTTCTTATCTTTATGTAATTGGCAATATAAGGATTTTCAATGCAATTCACCGCACAATACATATAAATTTCCTCTAGATCAAAATCAAGAACATTATCAAGGGCAAGTTCTAGAATATCCTTAGTTATACGTTTCATTTCTTCATAACCCACAAGCAATCTAAGTTCATTATAATGCGCAAGGGAAATCAAGTCATCACAATTTTTGGACACGATTCGATCATGAAACAATTTGCATTGGATATTTAAATGACCATGTTCGTTGCAAAGTTCACAAGGATGGCTAAGAAAATTTAAATTTTCAGCACAAACATCTAGCCTTTCTTGCAACCATTTAGTTTCTAAATACTTATGCCTCTTGCAAAATCTATCTTCCATATTTGGTGTGTACTTGCAAACTCTATGCACTCCACAAAAATTGACATGCTTATAAGAGACATTTTCATCATGACTAGTGCAATCATCATTAGTACTATGGATATTCAAAGAGTTCGTACTAACAACATTGCAATCATGCTCATCATTCAAAAATTTAGTGCCAAACATTTTAATGCATTCTTCTTCTAGCATTTTGGCACAATTGTTGGAATCCTTATTTTCACGAAAGATATTAAAAAGATGAAGCATATGAGGCACCCTCAATTCCATTTTTTTTGTAGTTTTCTTTTATAGTCTAAACTAGTGATAAAACAAGAAACTAAAAGATTCGATTGCAAGATCTAAAGATATACCTTCAAGCGCTAACCGCCCCGGCAACGGCGCCAGAAAAGAGCTTGATGTCTACTATGCAACCTTCTTCTTGTAGACGTTGTTGGGCCTCCAAGTGCAGAGGTTTGTAGGACAGTAGCAAATTTCCCTCAAGTGGATGACCTAAGGTTTATCAATCTGTGGGAGGCGTAGGATGAAGATGGTCTCTCTCAAACAACCCTGCAACCAAATAACAAAGAGTCTCTTGTGTCCCCAACACACCCAATACAATGGCAAATTGTATAGGTGCACTAGTATGGCGAAGAGATGGTGATACAAGTGCAATATGGATGGTAGATATAGGTTTTTGTAATCTGAAAATATAAAACAGCAAGGTAACTAATGATAAAAGTGAGCACAAACGGCATTGCAATGCGTTGAAACAAGGCCTAGAGTTCATATTTTCACTAGTGCAAGTTCTCTCAACAATAATAACATAATTGGATCATATAACTATCCCTCAGCATGCAACAAAGAGTCACTCCAAAGTCATTAATAGCGAAGAACAAACGAAGAGATTATTGCAAGGTACGAAACCACCTCAAAGTTATTCTTTCGATCAATCCATTGGGCTATTCCTATAAGTGTCACAAGCAGCCCTAGAGTTCGTAGTAAAATAACACCTTAAGACACAAATGAACCAAAACCCTAATGTCACCTAGATATTCCAATGTCGCCTCAAGTATCCACGGGTATGATTATACGATATGCATCACACAATCTTAGATTCATCTATTCAACCAACACAAAGAACTTCAAAGAGTGCCCCAAAGTTTCTACCGGAGAGTCAAGACGAAAACGTGTGCCAACCCCTATGCATAAGTTCACAAGGTCACAGAAATCGCAAGTTGATCACCAAAACATACATCAAGTGGATCACGTGAATATCCCATTGTCACCACAGATAAGCACATGCAAGACATACATCAAGTGTTCTCAAATCCTTAAAGACTCAATCTGATAAGATAACTTCAAAGGGAAAACTCAATTCATCACAAGGAGATAGAGGGGGAGAAACATCATAAGATCCATCTATAATATCAAAGCTCGCGGTACATCAAGATCGTGCCATATCAAGAACACGAGAGAGACACATTGCTACTGGTACATACCCTCAGCCCCGAGGGTGAACTACTCCCTCCTCGTCATGGAGAGCGTCGGGATGATGAAGATGGCACCGGTGATGATGCCCCCCTCCAGCAGGGTGCCGGAACAGGGTCCCAACTGATTTTTGGTGGCTACAGAGGCTTGCCAGAACAGGGTCCTAGCAGGGTGGCGGAACTCCCGATCTAGGTTATTTTATGGAGGTTTTTGTATTTATAGGAATTTTTGGCGTAGGTCTCGCGTCAGGGGGGTCTCCGAGTCGTCCACGAGATAGGGGACGCGCCCAGGGGGTAGGGCGCGCCCTCCACCCTCGTGGATGGCTCGGGACTCTTGTGGCCCAACTCTTTTACTCCGGGGGCTTCTTTTGGTCCTAAAAAATCATCAAAAATTGGCACGTCAATTGGAATCCGTTTGGTATTCCTTTTCTGTAAAACTCAAAAACAAGGAAAAAACAGAGACTGGCACTGGGCTCTAGGTTAATAGGTTAGTCCGAAAAACCATATAAAACATCCAAGATGGATAATATAATAGCATGGAACAATCAAAAATTATAGATACATTGGAGACATATCAGGCGCCCCCTCCACAGTTTACGCCTCCGGTCATATTCACGTAGTGCTTAGGCGCAGCCCTGCGCGGATCACTTCACCATCACCGTCACCACGCCGTCGTGCTGACGGAACTCTCCCTCGACACTTTGCTGGATCAAGCGTTCGAGGGACGTCATCGAGCTGAACGTGTGCTGAACTCGGAGGTGTCGTACGTTCGGTGCTTGATCGGTCGGAACGAGAAGAAATTCGACTACATCAACCGCGTTGCCAAATGCTTCCGCTCTCGGTCTATGAGGGTGTGTGGACACACTCTCCCCTGTCGTTGCTATGCATCTCCTAGATAGATCTTGCGTGCGCATAGGAATTTTTTTGAAATTGCATGTTGCGTTCCCCAACAGTTTGTAGCTGGACGGCGCAACACAGAGGACCGAAGAGAGCTCCAGCATGTGATATCATTTATATTTGAACTTGATATGATTCATGTTGGTCGAAAATGATTTCATTTATATTTGAAAATGATATGATTCGTGTTGGTTGAAAATGATATCATTTATATTTGAATTTGATTCATTTCCAATTGTTTTAGGCGGGCCCCCTTGCGCCCAATATCGGCATCAAGTACACCATGCTTTCGACAACGGTCATCGCGCCCGTTTTGTGGAGAATGGAGAAGTAATATCTATGATCAAGTTGTTGAAGAAGTTATTGGTTATGATGAGAAATGAAGTTACTAACTATTTGCGTTTATATTTTGGCATATGTTATCCCCATTGCTGATGAGGGGCCACACCTAGGCCATTCAGATGTAGTATGACGAGCAGTGCTTGCCATACTTTAAGAGAGCACAGCTGCTGGATGGCGCATTGCACAAGACCGAAGAGAGCTCCAGCATGTGTGGATTTGTCTGGGCCCTCTCTTTTTGGATGTGGGAGTGGTTGCCAGTCGACCGTCCTGAGAGAGATGACCAGTGGTTATGGGCGGAGTATGGCGAAGAAGGTGACAATGCTCGATACCCGACCGTCGCGTACGCTTGGGACAAGGTGAAGGTTTACACGGGCAAGGGCAGTACAATGTAAAAGATCTTCACCAACGAGCTGGACAACCTGTCAGCTTACCAGGTATACTAAGTAGCTTACCAATCGTTTTGTAGCCACTTTCACGGTTCTTGCCAATCCTTCTGTAGGTCAACTAGTGGTCGTTCCACAACCGAGAATGGGGTTTCAAGCTCAACGCGATGTGCTACCAGGATAGGCTTGCCTCGTGATGCATTGTGCCAATGATATGTGTGTACGCCGTCGAGTGGCACTTACCATAGTGTGTGGCCATGCAGTTCGGTATCTTCCAAAATACCCCACCAGCGCGCCCCACCGAAACCGATGGCTTCGACCTTCACTGGTGAGGACATTATTCGCTATTGCCATGTTTTCGTTTGTGTTTGACGTTATCATGATGTCCACTGCTTCTTACGCCTTGCAGGAAGAGTGGGAAGAATTGACAGTCGATCACAGACTGGGGCACGAGCACACGGATCACGTGAAAGCGTGGGATGAGAGGAGGTATCGCAAAGACGCCGAGAGGAGAGCGGTTGACTTGGATGAGTAAGTTGAACACATGAAATGGTATGACGATGGCGTGAAGTACCGTCTGCGCCTGAGGCCACAATGGACGTCAGCTGATATCACATCATTGGAGGAGGATGACTGCGAGTATGAAGCCTACTGTGACAATCTCAGAGAGCTCAAAGGTAAGTTTAGGGAGTATGCACCCCTGATGAACAGAGTGGTAAGTGGTGTTCTCTATTGTTTTGAGCTATCATTGTTAGTGTCACTGACTTACAAATGATGCTACATGTGCAGGCTTCGGAGCTTAACAGAAGCATTCTTGATGGCTCGAACGCGCTTGCGTATGACCCCAGAACCGTGGAATCTGACAGCAACCTGAGGGAAAAGATGAAGGTAACATCGAGCCTGCTAGCCATGTTATAGTTTAATTGTAACCCTAAAGTTGATATGTATTATGTTCTTGGTTATTTGTTATTGCAGAAGTTCATGACCTTTTGTCGTAAGATAGTGGGTATGTTTGGGTGTGCTCGCGCGGCCGATGTCCATGATCCTGCTCATGGAGGGTCGATGCATGCCATCGCTTCATTGAGCCACGCCGGCGGAGCTTCCTCTACCCATGTCGCCTCGTCGTCTCGCGTTGTTGAGGAGGAAGACGAAGAAGAAAACGAGGAAGAAGAGGAAGAGGAGCAAGCCGACGAAGGAGGCGGTGAGGAGGAGTACGACAACGATGACGCACCTCCACCGACTTAGCCAACCAAGGACAAGAGAGGGAAACAGCCAAAGAAGGACTGGAAGAGTCCATCCCCGTTTCAGCGAGAGCGTACTCGTCGTCGCACGAAGAAGCCGGATGAAACCCGCTCGAAGAGAAACGGGGACCGTACCGCCAAGAGGGGAGGAACAAGTGATATGGTCATGTTGAACTCGCTTGGTTGAACTAGTTGTGAGCGAGAACTTATATGCTATGTTGGTGTTGTCGATTTGCTACCTTTTTACTATGTTGAACCTATTTGATATGTCGATTTGATACCTACCTATTTGGTGTTGTCGATTTGCTACCTGCAATGTGTGAGCTCATCATACTTTGACTTGCAAATCCTATTTGCTGTCGTGTTGAACAATTATTCATACTTGTAGTTGAAATGATCAAGATCTTCTCAAAAAATAAGTGACAGAGACCCTACTGTCAGGCACTCCAGCGGTAGGGTCTCACAGCTTACCGTAAAAACTTTGTGATTTCCCACTACATTACACCCTACCGCCAGACACCCTGGCGGTAAGTGTGATACCCTACCGTAGAAAATAGTCAATTTTTTGTTAAAGAACAATGATGCGCGCGCAGGGCCTGGCACACCCTACCACCGCGGCAGGTGGCGGTAGCTTTAGCTACCCTACCGTCGTTCACCCTGGCGGTATAGCCGTTAGGTCATGTCAGCCCCAATGGGGGTGGCTCACGACGGCTGCCGTTAAACTACCACCTCGTGTATTGGCAGTAGCATGTACAACCCTATCGCCATTTAGCCAGACGATAGATAATGGGCCAGATCCCGGAATACTATTGAACCGGGGTCAGATCCGGATGAACTTTCCGAAAAAGGTCAAAACATGATAATCGGCCAGCATAGGTATGCATGTTCGTTGGCCCATCTTTTCCTCCCCACCCACACGCAACTCTCTCTCTCTCTGTGTGTGTGTGTGTGTGTGTGCAGCAATGCTAGACTTACGTAACAATTTCTAGTAGCTTACGTAATAACCAACGTGGAGTATCGGTATTGGTGTTTAGGGGAGTGAGGGGCCCACTCCCCTGAAAATCAGGGGCGTGATGTTTAGTTTAGTTGGAAGGCTTCGTAAACGTGCGTACCGCTTTTGTAGATTTAGGATTTTCCCTCTCGTAGTCACCCCGCATACAACCCACGCTCTCACTCTCGTTTATTTGCCTCCGCAGGCGCACGAGCGATGCTAGACACACGGGCTTTTACAGGGGATTTAGGAGTGGTTAGGATTTGATTGGTTGAGGTTTAGTCAAGTGAGGCGGGCCCACCACTTAAAATCGGAGGGGAGGGGGGCAATTAGAGGAGGGAACGCAATGTGTCCGTGAAAGTCCGTCCGTCCGTCCTTTCCCCGTGAGTCTAGTATTATCGCAGCCGCACTCTCAAAACTATGATATCCATGCAATGTTATAGTAGAGAAACTACATAGATCATCGGACATACAACTAGACCAACATCTAGCAACATATAACGACACCGAACATAGCATAAACTTTGTACAAAAGATCAAGTTCATCGCCGGACAAATACTAGATAGAAACTAGACCAAAAGATCAAGTTAATCACCGGACAACTACTAGATAGAAACATAGATAACGGAGTGGGGGCGCTGGACATCACCACTTCCTCGCCGGTCTCTTGCCCTTGCGGTCACCGGTGCGGCTGTAGCCCTCCGTGTAGCCATCCGTGGCGGGATGGGTGTCATCCGAGTTGTCGGAGGAAGAGATGATGTCGGTCAGCCGACGGACCACGCGCGCCTGCTGGATTCTGCTGGCACTTGATTGTGTTGTATCGAACAGCTTATGCTATAGAGAAAGTTGACTTTATTGCTAAACTACATGCGAGTATGGAGGGCTTGTGCTATCCTGTCCTGTTTGGGGGGGGGGGGGACTTCAACCTGATTAGGGAAGCTAAGGAAAAAACATCTGGCAACATCAATAACGCTTGGGCATTTTTGTTTAACGGTTGGATTAACAAATGGATCTTAATGGAGTATAAGTTGTCAAACAGGGTTTTTACCTGGAGTAACAATCAAGACAACCCAATTTTTGCCACTATTGACAGAGTTTTCTCTGCTACTAGTTGGAACAGTCACTTCCCTCTCACCACCTTATGTGCACTACCTAGAGTGGGAAGCGATCATGCCCCTATTTTGCTTGACTCTGGGGTGGGTGTATATAGCCCAACCAGACCCTTTAAATTTAAAAAATGGTGGCTTGAACAACCTGACTTTCAGGCGTTGGTTGAAAAAGTTTGGGCCACACCTTATCCTTTTATAACTTCTATTGAAATTTGGCAATTTAAAACTAAACTATTTAGGAAACTTGTAAAAGGATGGAGTATCAACATTGAAGCTGCCATGAGGGAAAAAAAGAAGGAATTGCTACAGGAATTTGATATCCTAGATATCTTTTCTGAGCAGAATAGAACTAATGCTGAGGATATCCTCGGGATGAAACAAATTAGGGAGGAGCTTAGTGAGATCTAGAGGAAAGAAGAAACTGCCATGTGGCAGAGATCTAGGGATAGAAAAATCAAAGAGGGAGATAGGAATACAGCATATTTCCATGTTGTTACCAATCAACGAAGGAGGAAAAACCAGCTGTCTATTTTGGAGGGCCCATATGGTCCTGTGTACTCCACTAAGGACATGCTGGAGGTTGCAACTAACTTTTATAAAAACCTCTTTGGGTATGAACCTAAACCTAACATTCATCTGGATGACCAATTTTGGTATGAGGAGGAGCTTGTGACAGAAGCTGAAAATGCCTTGCTTGAAAGGCCTTTTTCGGAGGAGGAAATTAAAGAAGCTGTTATGGGCTCCTATGCTAATGGAGCCCCTGGCCCTGATGGTCTCTCCTTTTTATTTTATCAACACTTTTGGGAGATTATCAAGGGAGATTTCATGGCACTCGTGAGGGACTTTAAAAGTGGGTCTTTGGATATCCAGAGATTAAACTACTCTATAGTCACTCTTATTCCTAAAGAGCCAGATGCCAAAAATATGAAAAAGTTTAGACCCATTTGTTTGAGTAATTGCTCTGTAAAAAAATTAGTAAAGCTATGACAAATAGGGTTTCCCCTGTGGGTCATAGGCTACTGTCTCCATGTAAGTCCGCTTTTGTGAGAGGCAGATTTATATTAGAGAGTGTGGTTACTGCGCATGAGGCTATCCATGAAGTACACAAATCGAGAGAGGCTGGGATTGTTCTCAAGTTAGATTATGAGAAAGCTTACGATCGTGTGAACTGGGATTTCCTAGTGGAGATGTTAACGTCTAGGGGTTTTGAGGTTAAGTGGATTAGGTGGAATCTATCCATTTTGCAACAAAGCTCCTTCTGTGCCAAGATTAATGATGTGTTAGGTCCTTATTTTGTGGGGGGGGGAAGGGCTGAAACAATGAGACCCGAGCTCCCCCATGCTTTTCAATTTGGTAGCAGATGTGTTTTCTCGTATGTTGGTGAAAGCTGTTAATACCAATATAATCTCTGGGATTGTTCCTCATATCATCCCATAGGGGCTTATTTGTCTGCAATATGCCGATGACACAATACTATTCCTAAATCCTAAGCCTGAATATGTAAAAAAATCTGAAATGGCTACTTGCATGCTTTGAAAACCTTTCTGGTTTGAAGATCAACTATGATAAGTGCGAGGTGGTTCCAATAAATATGAATGAGGATGATGCTAGGCTATTATCTCAATTTTTTTGCTGCAAGCTGGGGGATTTCCCCCTTAAATACTTTGTGGTGCCACTGCATTATCTCAAGCTGAGGAGGGAAGATATCCAATATATCATAGATAAAATCATTAAGAGGATTTGTGGGTGGAAAGGGAGGTACTTAGCTATGAGGCAAAGTTAGTCCTGCTCAAAGCTTGCATTGCTAGTATCCCTATGTACCTGATGTCTATTATTAAATTTCCTAAGTGGGCAATTAAAGCCATTACCTCTCAGATGGCACAATTCTTCTTGGGGAACTTGGGAGATGAGCATAAATACCATCTTGCTAACTGGGGGCTGGTATCTCAGAAAAAGATTTTGGTGGCTTGGGGACTCCCAATTTAAGAGAGTTTAACATGGCTTTGTTAGCTTCTTGGGCTAAGAGGTATTTCATGGACAGTGATAAAAATTGGGTGAGATTGATAGATCATAAATATAGAACCAACAAACCTAATTTGCTGTGGTCCAAACAGGGCGTGGGATCTCCCTTTTGGAAAGGGGTTACTTGGGCTCTCAAAGGTGTAAGGCCTTTCTTTAGATGGAACTTGGGAAATGGCAATAAGATCAGCTTCTGGGATGACACCTGGGTGGGGATTCTTTCCTAAAAACTCAATTATGGGAGGTTTATGAAATCTGTCAACAACAACAGTTTGTAGTTTCGGAGGTGTGGGATGGGTTCAGCCTGAAACTCACCTTCAGCAAGTGTGTGGGTGCTGAGTTTATGGACAGGTGGCATGACCTGATCCAGGTCATTTCTACCAAAAATCTGACCAATGAGGAGGACCAACTTGTTTGGTTGCTGGAACCATCATGGGTCTACTCGGTCAAATCCTTTTATAGCATGATCAACTGGGGTGGGGTATCTACCCCTATCTGGAAAAATTTCTGGAAAATTGTTGTGCCTCACAGATACTTAGTCTTTTTGTGGCTGGCTTTTAATAATAAAATTCTTACCAGGGACAACCTGAATAAAAGGAGGGTGGTAGAGAACCTGAACTGTTTATACTGTAATGAAAAGGAATCAGTTCGCTACCTGTTCTTTGAATGTGTAGTAGCCAAACAGATTTGGAGTGATGTTGCTGATTCTTTTGGGTTTAATATTCCTAATAATATGACTGAACTGTCTTCCTTTTGGAGTATGAACAATAAGAAAATTGTCCTCAATATTGCTTGTGTTGCTGCCATTTGGGGCATTTGGACTATGTGTAATGATATCTGTTTTCAGGGCGTGCCATGGACAAGCACTTGTGCGATCTTGGAGAGGATCAGCGCGTCTCTACATCAATGGAAGATCCTTTGTAGGGACGATCAATCGGTGCTGCTGCGACGCTGCCTCCAGCTCCTGGATCGGCGACGAGGCGAGCTGCTCAGGATCGCCTGGGTTGGGAACTGAGAGCGTGCGGGAAGAAGACCCGGGGCGAAGCACTGAAGGCTCATTCGGGATGATTGTGGAGGGGAGAGAGAAAGAGACCGGTGATCGCTCTATTTTCTGTGATACTCTCTGTTTTAGTTCGGCTGGTGGTTATGTGGTTTGCCTTGTGTGGCAGTAGACGTTCTTTCCTTCGGCAGTTGATACAGTCCGATTTAGCACGTTTAGGCCGCAGCTTTGCGTTTTATGTTCTTCGGTCTGCCATTCCGGGTAGACCCGATCACTTGTAACAGTCCTGGAGACTTGTGTTGCCCCGTTTTTTCAATAGAAATGGGGTGGGGGAAACCCCTTTTGATCAAAAAATCAGATGACGATCTTGCATGTTTAGTGCCTTGCCGAAACTCTGGGCCCAAGAGGTCGAGGTCAGCATCAGCCGGTGCCTACATACATACAGTTGAGTCACTCGTCGTTAAAAATGGGATGACAGCTAATGTAGGCTGAAACTTTGGTACGGAATTAACAACCAAGCAATTGAAACTACATTGATAGTTCCGTCTAAAAACATATACTACTATTGCATCTGTCTGTTGTCACGTGATGATTCCAAAAACAAGTATTGCATCCTGTTTGGATGAGTGGCATTCATTGGTAAAGTTTGCTATTTTCAGTTCAAAACCTGAAGCTAAATATAGAAGGTTTAACCAACTTTGGCAGTGACAATCTATCTATCCGAAATCTCAAAATCAAGACTCCATAAGAACTTCAGAAATTCCATCAATTGAAACAATATTACTAGTTCAGTCAAAATAACTATATTGCTAAGAACATGAGGAGGCTCAAAGCCATCTGGCTTGTGCCTCTAGTAACAGAAAGATTGGATTGCACACGTTGGTTCCGATTGCTAATATCAAAGTTTAACCCAGCAATGTACTCCCTCCGTTCCGAAATAGATGACCCAATTTTGTACTAATTTTGTACTAAAATTAATATAAAGTTGAGTCATTATTATGGAACGGAGGGAGTAGGTAGGTAAGCAGGCCTATCCATACCCATCCCCGCCTCCATCACTACAAGAACATGCAACAAACTCCCCATCCGAGGGGAGGGAGAAGAATGGGGACTAATCGCGCAACGCAGCATGTCAGAATCAATCGATTGCATTGCATCAATCCAACAATGACTCGGACGGGGCCAGAAGATCGAGATGGGGAAAGAACTGGAGGACGAGAAGAGGCGAAACCCCGCTGGACAGCGGCGGGGATCCTCTGCTTCAGGCTCGCGGCCATGGTGCGCAGCGCCATAGCCATACTTCCACCAACCAAGGGGGCCGCGACGAGCAAGACGACGGCGGCTAGGGTTTCAGGCGGTTTGCGGAGGTCTCGTCGAGATGCGTTTCGCCTAACAGAAGTGAGCGTGTCAAGAAGAGTTGAGCGGCAGGGTTACTTTCTTGAGGGGTTGGTCGATCACGGGCCCTGGCGTGCACGAGATCGATTCGGAGCGGCACCGAGGTGGTGGAAGAGAGTGGCGTGGGGCCCGTTGTCGACGGCACAGAAGCCAGGGAGAAGCGGCATCAAGCGGAGTTGGGTTCGACCTGAGGTTCGGTAGTCCTTCTGTCTTCCGACGTGCAAGTGCAAGGCTTCCTCCTGCCTCACATTGCCTTCGTGGAGTCAGAGCAGCTGCGGAGGAGGTGCATAGGCTTACGATGACACGAGATGGGTGTTCGGCTGCAGGGCTTGCATGGTAGGCGCTGGCTCGCGGAGAAGTGATGGCGATGACTTGATGACAACCTCAACGGTGCTTTTTTTTTAAGTAAATGTTTGCGTTTGGCGCGCCGGCCGAACTTTCAGCCGGCTTGCGCCACGCTGGCTGTGGCCCCTGCCTGTTTCCTGTGCACGTGAAGTCCGTCTCGCACGCCACGCGTGCTGTGGACCCGCTCGACCGCTTTTTCTGCCTTGACCTTATCTCTTTCTCTACAGCCCCTTCCACTCGTTCTCATCCCCATCGTCTTCTCATCCCCGTCGTCTCCATCCAGCAGACAACGACCACCACCGTCGTCCCTGCCGTCAGCGCCTCCCTCAAATCCACCTGCTGTACAGCGAAATTAACCGGATGTTGCGTCCATCTAGCAAGAAGCGGCAACGCCCCCGCAGGGAGTTGCAACCTCAATTCCGGGGAGCTGCAAAGTTTTTCAGCTGCGGCGAGCGGCGATGGTTGAAGCAACATGAAGGCGAATCCGGTGTTGCAACCACCACAGCAACGACCGACGAGCGACCGGGACAGCAAGAGTAGATACTGGAGGCAGAGGGAACCTCTACTGGCGACAATGGGGGCGAGATGCTGCAACCGGCATTCGTGGTGCTACAGCGGGCATCACCGGAAGCTGGAACCAGCGTTCCCGGTGCTGGAACCAATGCACCATTTTTTGCGTTTTTGCTACCACCGTTTTGTGGTTTGCTACAACCATAGTCAATTTTTGCTACCATCCCCTTTTTGATTTTGCTGGAACCAAGGCTCAGTTTTGCATTTTTCTACCACATGTGTTTTTTTTGCTGGAACAATACCAATTTTTGCTACCACCATTTCTTGGTTTGTTGGAACGCCTAAATATCCCAATTTTTCTACCAATGTGTTTTTGATTTTTGCTGGAACCATCATGCTGTTTTGCTACAACAGGCAGCAATTTTTGCTGCGTCCAATAAATCGAGGGCGAGGTACAACACAAGCTCGACGACGAGTGTTGTGGCGCCCGTCGCCACCGGAGTTGCGGTCATCTCTACCGGAGATGCAACGGCGGGGTGCACTGTGCACTCTGTTGCATGCGTGCCGACGAGAAACGCATGCGGCGACCAGCGGGGAGGGCGGCGGCCGGCGGCGAGGCCGGTGATCGGTGGTGACCGGCGGCGAGGGACCTGCGGCGGTGGGCTTCGAAGGTTGTTGCCTGGGTCATCCATGGCAAGTGTTGGCGGCGGCCACTGCTTTTTTGTGCTCCCCTCTATTTTTTGTTGGATGTGATTATTTTATAGGAAAAAAGCGATTCTCGGGGCCGTGATCTGATGGCTACACGCAGTTAAATCGGACGGCTGCGCATTGACCGGCCGAAAGTTTAGCCGGTGCGCCAGCGCCTATCAATGCCTTTTTTTATTATTTTCTTGATTGTCTGTGTGTGAAAATTCAACCGGGCAACGCTATTCCTTTTTTAGTGAATCACAAGTATTGGGGCCGACTTCAAGAGAAAAAAAACTCAGACCACCTGAGACAATAGCATCTCTAGAACATTTGACAGTTGTGTATAATAGCATTGTATTTCGAGGTTAAATGACAGTTCATCGCACCACATGATTGTCCTTATCAAAGCAGTTGATCAACTAATCTAACACCCATAATAACTATAATTTTGTGGGGTTTCCCGACTCCAGTAAGTGTAACAACCTACAATTACAATACTTTGTCGATAGGCTTCAACTCCGTTGGTAAATTGTCATAGTTGCCCGGAACAAAGTCAAACTCGAGGACGCGCTCCTTTCCATCAGCGTCCATCTCATGTTGTTTCACCACCTTACAATCTTGATCAAGTGTTTGGCATCTGCATTAAGATAGGAAATAATCTTATCAGTACAACATTAATCAGAATATTCGTAAACAAAACATATTGGTTTAGTTCATGATACTGCTAGCGATAGAATCATATATATGTGACATAGACTGCAACCTGGGCTCTCTGTCCTCAACAAGAATTCCCAATCCATACGATCTTGTACCTTTTGAATGATCATTTTCAACTGCAAATAGGAAACATTGTTAAGAAAGCGGATGAAAGGTTGAAAGAACACCAACATCTCTACCACAAATACTTAGCTACTGATAATTCTTGGTGATATGTTCATGTATTTGGCAAAATACCTGTCCCGACCCCCGCATCACCTTGCTCGGGCGACACCAGGGGAACCCAGCACCGCCGCCGCAAGGCCTCCACTCCTGCCCCCCCCCCCCCCTCCGCATCGCCGCCGCCTAAGCCCGCACGTTCCACGGGAAGGTGGCGGCGGGGCATTTCCTCTGTCTGCGTCATTGCGGCGCGAGGGTTGTGGCTTCTGGTGGATCTGGGCGCACTTCTCGCGCATCTGCTGCCTGTGGTGGCCTTTGCGGCGGTGCTGCGCTGTCGCTCATCCCGATGACCATGGTGGCCGACAGCAAGGCGGATGGGCTGTATGGTGGTCCCTATGTGGCGACGGCGTGGTTGCTGTGCAGGCTAGCTTCGGTCGGCTGCCTGAGGGTGTTCGTCAGGTCTGCTCCGAGTGCAAGCTTTGCCCAGCTGGCGGTGGCGGCGCCTTCGGGTGTCGTTCCCTTTCTTGAGGGCACCAACGTGGTGTTCTTCGACCCGCTTCATCCTTGGATCTCGTTCTTCAGGCGAAAGTCTAGAGCCATCTAGGTCGGGCAACGACGCGCCGTTTCCCCCTTTGGGGCGTTGCTTTGAAGACCGGTGATCCTACCATGCGCTTCCCTTCGGCTGGACATGAATGGCATCACGGTTGGCAAGTGCCCAACCGGTGATGCGAGTGGTTGGTGTTGCGACTTGTGTGGCGACAACGATGATGTTGTGTGGAGCTGGGTCGCGGCTTGTCCTTCTGATGTCGACGGCCCGGTTCGCCAATGAGTGTGCCTGCGCTTATTTCTCACAGCGACAGAGAAGTCGGAACTGCGTGTGGCGGGGGCCGTGCGGCATCGATGACTCCTTGAGGGTGGTTTGAGCGGATGGTGCTCTCCGGAGGTTGCGTTGGGTTAGGTCGGTGCGAGGCGTGCAACTTTCTCCTATAAAGCGCATCGGCGAAATTGGAGCTGCCGATCCTCGACTCTTCGGTGATTGTTTGGCTTTGGCTGGCGAGGTCGTCGTGTGTCGTTTGTTTCGAAGGGGTCTTCATGGGTCGTCTGCGGCGAAGTTGGAGTTGCCTGCTCGGGGAGAGATGATGACGATGACAATACATGCAGCCTCGACGGTGTCCACTTCTCGGCGGTGTGTGTGGTCTTGTTGGTGCCAGGTTGGCCGGGTGACCTTTCTTAAGGGCGTGTTGTAACTGTTTTCGCTCGGGTTTCCATAAATTAACCGGGCAACTCTATTCTAATGAACTGGGCCTAAGAGACCGTGTTTCAAAAAAATAATATTATTGTTCATGTATTGTGTCTTCATGGTCTCCTTAGAAATCATTAATTTACAATTCTACTTGTCTAACAAAAACTATAACATGAGTTAAAGGCCGGCATCAAAACATCTTGCATCAGATTCTCGAGCAGTCAGTCCACAATATATAGGAACACTAAGGTACTTAGTATAAGCAGGTAAGATATTTAGGGCTGAATGTATTTCGAAAATTCTGCGATGAATATGGGAAACATTGGGTTTTTGTTGAACAAGGCATAGAGCTGAATTAGATAATATATTATGGCCACATCAAATAGAGAAGCTCGGGAGCAATTTTTTATGTAGCCTTTAAAAAAATACTTACTTTGTATCAAAATATAAGACGTTTTTTGATACTCCCTTTGTATCAAAAAACGTCTTACATATACAGAAGGAGTAGGCTATAACAAGGTTGTGCCTGCAAATAAATTATTTCAAGGAATTGAAGGGTTGCAAACCTGTGACACTACATGTAAAGAAGGGTGGAAACTTATACGCCAATGCTGCAGAAGACTTGGAGGGGCCTAACTTCCCCTGGTAAGAAAATAACAATGATGAGTCTTAAATAAATCAAGACATGAATAGATAACTCCAAATTTAGTACATATTATATAACTGGAGGAAAACGTTTGAAGGAAGGCAAAACATGCAAGTTATAAATCTCCCACAGGGTGAGTTCTCCTGAATATTGCCACCGCGTTGACTACTCGACAAAAATATTTTTCAATGAATTCTTAATTTTACAGGAATTTCAAAATAACTTCAAGTGAAATAGTTCAGTTCCTGCAGGATTCTGTAAGAAATATGCAGTACTCCAAAACAAACCATCAAGACAGGAAATGCTTATGAAGCATTGGTTGCCAGGATACAGTGTCATAAAAGAAAATAACTGAGGTGCAGCTGACCTTTACAAGTAAATCAGTATTAAGCGGCCAACTTGCAGCTACCTGAAACGAGGAATTGCCAACATCGTCTGTTGGTTTGTCTTTATCCACCCTAAAGTTCACACAAGATAGAGTTGTAGTAAACTGAATCGGTCGCAAGACTGACAAATATGTCTTCTTTTACCTTGTGGCTAGCTCAAGTCCAAGATCAATGTAGTTTAAAGTTCCAAAAATATCTGGTTCACCCCGATACTTTAGTTCCTGATGTCATATAAAGACTGTTGGTTAGAATGAAATATCTAAATAATGCAATTTCGTCTTTGAACTCATGAAGGACAAAATTCTTTCTGCTAAGTGTCGCTCCTGTAATTCACCGGGTGGTTATGATTTCTCCTAATTTCGTAATTTTAGAAAGTAATCCCAAATTGGATTTTATTCTGCTAGAATTCCAAACGATGTGATATTTGTTTTAAATGCTCATAATAAAATTTTAATGCATGCATTAAACATTATTATTCGAAGAAATGAAATATAATATACCCCCAAATTAAATATTGTAGCCTATCAAAATGTTTTGCTAAAACCTTTCAAGAAAAATGTTTTCCTAAAAGATCAAATAGAGGACAAATAAACCAGTCACCAAGGGCTAGCAGTATGAACTGCTTGAGTAAATTACTAACTAGGATAAAGGAGATATCTTTTAAATCTCGATTCTAGTTGCAGGAGGGAACACTAGGTTTCAAGAAATGAAATGCAATTGCACTTACCTTTCCAGAAATATGGTGCTGATAGAATGATGCAACCAGCTGCACACCAAGGACACAGAAATGCCATTGTGTGAGAATAGTTACATGTAAATTTTATTGCATATGAGATTTGATGAAGGGAAAACTACATGTAAGATATCAAGGTTCCCCTTTAGCATAAGAACTCTGTTTCGCTGTGATTGATCATTGGTTAGAAAGAAGTGCATAATATATAAGTAAATAACTTATGAAAATTATAAACAGAGAATGGTATAGTTTGATAATTTTTCAGAGAATAATCATGTTCACAATTCAGCAGTATTAATTATTTAAAGATCGGAGCATCTTAATTATATGCATCACTGCATCAGATACACATCATGGCTGGCAGTCTGTTTATAATCTTGCAAAACTATGTAAGCCATTGCAAGCTAACAAATTAATACACATCATGACCGGCACTCTGTTTATAATCTTGTGAAAATACCTAAGCCATTGCAAGCTAACAAACAATAGGAATCTTTCTTGTCAAATAATAAGGAATAAATATAACAAACCTGTGAACTTCTAATGAGCTCTAGTGCAAAAGTAAATGAAGGGCTGAGTGGGCTAGTTGAGCCAAGACCATAACCGATTGCAAAATTCCAGTTCTTCAAGTCTGTAAAAGGCATAGGATCCTTGCTTCCACCTGTTGGGATTATATATTTTTAGACAGAAGAGAAAATCAAAAATGCTTTCGCCAGTGACACACAATAAAATGCTGCGAAGTGTAAATACAGTGAACATCTATATCCTGATCATCTTTATGTAAAAAAAACCACATGACTCCTAAGAGGAAAATGCTTGTAATAATAAATATATGCCATGTCAGCAGAACATTAAATTTGATGCAGTGCAAATTACAATAACCTATAATCGCAACTAGTTAATACCATAGCTTGCAAAATGGTCTTACATTATGGGACGGAGGGAGTACATAGCATGGAATTTATAAAAAGAAAGGTCTCCAAGTGCACAGACTTGTGGATACATGTACTTGACTAGTTGGCCATTTATTTCTTTAAATTCCTTGAGTATAAAATACACAGTAGGTTCTACTAATATCCTAGTTAAAAATCTACTGTAGATAAAAATCAAGTGATATGACATCATGCTGTTTATTGTTTGCACTTAGCTTCCCAATAAATTATGAACAATACACTATTTTTTTACAGCAAAAATGAATTTGCAGCTTATAAACCCTTATAACATAAAAAAAACTTATTTATGGTCCTTTCTAAGTCGAGTAAAACATTGTAAACATAAAGCCTCAAAAATGTAAAGAAGCATCTTCCATGTGGACACAGAAGAGTATCAAATATTCAAATAAAAAAGGATATGCAAGAGCCTCATTATCTTTGGCCTAGAATGTATTGCTCTGACAATCAGTGAAAGTTTAGTAACACAAACCTAGTGGTTTGTATTGTACGCCTGCACTTAAATTCCCTTTTCTCCCAGCCAACCATGCACCGTAGGGTACCTCACCAGGCGCTACAAACAAAAGTAATATCAGCATACCATGACATAACTGAATGCAAGTATTTTATTAGAGAATAACATAAGAAATAGATTCAAAATTGATACTAATACGTGGAACACAATATTTTGACTCTGTAATTATAATTCAATACTCCAACTAGAACTATAAGTAATAACATACAAGGAAATGGGACGAAGGAGGCCCCAATTGATAGATTCTCTGAACCATATCGTAAACCCATGACACCATAATCTTCTGAGCATGCTCTGCAAAACAGAAGAATAAAATTCACCATGTTACTAATCATATTTCCAAATCAAGAAAGAGAACATCTTTTACTTGGTAATGGAAATGTCTTGTACTTGGTCATGGAACTCTCTCATGAAGATGTTAGTGGGAAGCTATGTACAACTAAATGGATGATTGACAGCCACAGTCAAGATATACAACCGACCTGTTTGCGCTAATTTTTTTTAAATAATACATTTTTTATTAAATTACAGAAATATTACGCTGAAAAAATAATTTTCAAAAATAATACACCGTCGGCCCGCTGCAGGCCGACTGAGCCTAGTCAGCCCACAGCAGGCCGACTGGTGGCCCATCTGCTTGCTGCTGGCCGATTGGGCTGTCGGCCACCAGATCAAGTCCAGTCGGCCTGCAGTTGGCCGACAGGGTCCAGTCGGCCTGCAGTTGGCCGATAGGCCCGCAGTGGGCCGACTAGGCTCAGTTGGCCTGTTGTGGGCCGACTGGTGCATGCCACCATTTTTTTCCGAATGATCCCTGATTTTTTTTGTAAAACTATGACGTATTCCGCACAACCCTTTCCCGCCATATGTTCGCGCCAACTATTTCCCGCCACCCGTTTCCCGCCACCCATTTCCCGCCAACCCTTTCCCGCCATACCGCAGTCGATCTTTCCCGCCATTTTCTCCTCTCTACCTATAAAACCCCCTTCAGACGGAGGTGGATAAGCATTGCAGTGTAGTGTAGTTGAGATGTCCCATTATCCTTTCGATCGTAGTTTTCACCCTGGGATGAGCAGGACTCTTCTGAGGCTAGCTACCAATTTCAGGATGGATAATAGGATAGTTCCATGGGACGAACTCACCGGTAGTGACACCATAATGAATGAGTTGGCTCACCAATTACGTAGGTCTGGGTGGCCTGAAAGGACCTATGAGGAGGTACGTAAAGAACTTCTTAGGTTGCATGACAGGTGGAAGAAGGTAGTGGTGCCGAAGAGTGAAACTTTCAGAAGGATTGCAGCAAATAATCCATGTTTATGGACTGAGGAGAGCGAGGACGAAGATGATATCTTCATGCCGCCGCTTCCGGGTTCTGCATCATCGAAGGGCAAGAGTTCTTCATCATCGAAGGGCAAGGTTTCTACATCGTCGAAGGGCAAGAGTTCTTCATCGTCGAAGGGCAAGAGTTCTGCATCGATCGAGGATGACGATGATGACTTCATGTAGTTTTTATGCTGTATGTTGTGAGTTCAGTTACGTACCATTTAATTTAGATGTAGTTCTATCTAGTTGTTTGTAATGTCTCGTTGTATGAATATTATGTTCTATCTAAATATGATATTGTAGTTCGGATAACAGAGTACTAAAATAGAGTAGGCATATGTCTCGTACATAAGTACATAGTCATTTGTCTCATACATTGAATAGACATAAGTCTCACATAGAAATAGATGGTAATGTCTCTACTGATAGATAGAAGCGTCAGTGACGACGTCTGGCCTGGCGGAGAGGCGGATCTCGAATGACAAATTCATCACATATAACTCGGTTTCCTGTAGCAATGCAACTCAACAACCCTTTTCCATTCCCATTCGCTCAGCATTTCTTGAATCTTGCCATCATCAGTTATGTCAATCAATTTTCTTTCCCCAGGGCCATCTGACTGCTTACTGCTGACGTAGTACACAAAATCGTCTTCCTTCAACCCTTGCTTCAACATGAATTTAGTCTTCAACCAATCAAAAGTGAGGTCCACTTCACTAACTTGCACAACACTTGGAGAAAAGCCTTGGACATGAACAATAGGGCTAAGCACCCACTGAGTACCCTTAGCCATCTGCAACACACAAATCGCATTGAGTACCTAACCTACCCCTTAATATCCCCACTAACAAATATTAGACATGTCTATATATTACCTAGCTATATATTACAGAATATTAACGGAGCAACTAATACAATTCACCCACCTACAAGTATATTACGAATATTTGCCGTAGCAACTACAAATATTGATAGATTAATATATTTGACTGGACTGCCTATAATACGGACCTTTTTTCTGGACTACTACATATACTGACACTCCTAAATACTTGACATCCACATATAGTACGGATTATTACCGGAGCAACTACACATTTTTACACAACTAATTAGTTGACATCTAAATATATTTACGTATACTACCGGGGCAAATAACAATAATCGCACACCTAATTTATTTCACATCGAAACATATTAACAAATACTACCGGAGCACCTACGAAAAATAAAATGTGGGCTGAAATATACCTTTGAAGCGTGTGTGCGAACGAAGAACGACGAACGGCGGCCACCAAACTGTCGGTGCTCCGCCTCCAACGAAGAACGACGAACAACAGCTTCACCTCCACCACACTGCCCCAACTTCACCACCACCACACTGCAATGCTTATCCACCTCCGTCTGAAGGGGGTTTTATAGGTAGAGAGGAGAAAATGGCGGGAAAGAACGACTGCGGTATGGCGGGAAGGGGTGGCGGGAAATGGGTGGCGGGAAACGGGTGGCGGGAAACGGGTGGCGGGAAATAGTTGGCGCGAACATATGGCGGGAAAGGGTTCTTCATCATCGAAGGGCAAGGTTTCTGCATCGTCGAAGGGCAAGAATTCTTCATCGTCGAAGGGCAAGAGTTCTGCATCGATCGAGGATGACGATGATGACTTCATGTAGTTTTTATGCTGTATGTTGTGAGTTCAGTTACGTACCATTTAATTTAGATGTAGTTCTATCTAGTTGTTTGTAATGTCTCATTGTATGAATATTATGTTCTATCTAAATATGATCTTGTAGTTCGGATAACAGAGTACTAAAATAGAGCAGACATATGTCTCGTACATAAGTACATAGTCATTTGTCTCATACATAGAATAGACATAAGTCTCACACAAAAATAGATGGTAATGTCTCTACTGATAGATAGAAGCGTCAGTGACGACGTATGGCCTGGCGGGGACGCGGATCTGGAAGCGGCGACCATCCCAACCTGTCGGGTGCCCTAATGTGACGAGGAGGAATCTCAGACTCTCCCTGGTTATGCTGTGTATCCTATATGGGGCCTGGTGGAGGAGTTGAAAACATGTTCATCCACTGGGTGTGCTGCGACATCTGAGTCTGTATGTTCTCCTCGGGATGTTGATCACTCCCCCACGTATCATGTGATGCCGACATAGACGCCTGATATCCATAGACTCCTACGCGATGGAACGTTTCATCATGAAGAATGAGGTCGCGTCAATTAATATTGAAAACAATAAATATGAAGACACATACCTGCTGGCTGTGACGTCTGCTCTGGCTCAAACACGAAACTGGACGAGGGACCGTGCTACTGTGGCTGTGGAGATAACACGAAGCTCGGCGAGGGACCGTGTTGCTGTGGCTGTGGAGAAAACACGAAGCTCGATGTGGGACCATAGTGCTGCGGGTGCCACGTAGAACTGCCAGGTTGGTCAGGACGGGGTGGCCTGGTTGTCGGCTGATGTGCTAGACGTGGACGTGGTTGATGTCGGTGCATGGAGTGACGCGGCTGCTCCTGCTGGTGCTGAACAACATCGGTTCTCCGGGTGCACGTGATAGCCTCGTACACAGTCCGTATCTTATTCTGAATTCTTTCGAAGAAGGGTTGTAGCACTGGACGATGCTGAAAAGAGGTCCAGACAATAGTGATCGTCCAAAGGTGGTCACGTCGTCGTAGAGTTCGCGTGTTAAGGTAGCCTGCAAATTTCCATGACGATTAATAATGTCTGTCTCTTGCACGTCAAAGTATGTGACAACATTACGTAAAGAAAATATATCTTACCGCGTACTGCCTAGAGCCCGAAGTATCATAGCTCGGGTACATATCCGACGGAGTAGGATCCGGTATCTCCTCTGGGTGGGAGTACTCAACAATGCGTAACCGTGTTCCGGTCATGTAGCGCCGCAAATAGAGATTGAATTCATCGAGATCGAAATTGTGATTCTCGTGCCATAGATTTGTGTTTGCTGTCTCCCATTCTATAACATACGGCTCTAGTCTGACTAGCCAGTCAGCAGTAGTCCTGGTCATGCCCTTCCTTGTCGTCCTAAAATTGTGGTGTGTGTTCAACAATTACCTAAAGCTTCGAATGGAGTACTATGAAAGATAATGCAACATTAAAAAACTAGTTAATACCTGTGGATGTGTGCTGGCACCGGGTTCTCTATAGGGGGAGGTAGCTCCAACTGCAGAAGACCAAATTGCCTCATAACCCTCTGTTGTGCCATCTCCTCGACGAAGACATCGAAGATGATCTTAGATTTTGTCATCCAGTAATCTCGGTCCCTTGTGCATAGCACAGACATACCACCAGGGTATCTCGCTTGTATGGCTGCTTCCGTGTAGGGCTGCCAGATGACCCCGGTGTACGCATCGAGCTGCTCGTTCAATGCTGTGTATGCCTTCCTGGTCTGATCACTAGCAAAGCGTCTCTGCAGAAAAGAAAAGTTAGTAGCCGCTAGCATCAAACTATCTCTTGTGCAGAAAAAAGTTGCATTAAACTACAACACGGTGCGCCATACCTCGCGACGTGTCCAACACAGACCGAAAGTAGACATGTCGATGCCGTCAACATCAAACATGGCGTCTATAGGCTCATGAACACGTACATCTGGTCGCCTTATAGAGAACCTCTCCCACGACCACAGCTGTAGGAATAGAGGGCATCCAAGAAGGGCTGGCTTTCTCGATGTAAGCTGGCAACCGTTGCACATACCTCGGTATGTAGCCGCTAAGACCGCAGAACCCCAACTCCTCTGTCTGATCTGATCCGCCGTCTGAGCGCTCGCTATCTCGAGTGCCATAGGGATGTAGAGGGCGCTAATAGTGGTGACATGGTTCTCCGTGAACATCACCTTGCCGAAAAGCCACAGTAAGTAGGCCTCCAGGCTCCGAGTGATCTGTTCCGCAGTCAACGGCGCCCGGAAGTTCTGGATATGCATTAAGCGAAGAGAAAGTTTTAGTAAGCCGTAATTATTTTCTGTAAAACTGTATGCACGATAACTTGAAGATAATAGGTAGGGGAAATTACCCGGAAATTTGGCAACCACTCATACTTAGGTCCGTGATGCTCCCATACCGGATCCGGAGCATCCGGAAAAACACCATGAAAACGTTGTGTAAGAGCTCGCTCCCAACCAGCCGGTGCGTCCAACGGTCCTACGACATGACCTGCCAACGGTAGTCCGAGCAAAAGTGACACATCCTCCAGAGTAGGAGCCATCTCTCCCCATCTGAAGTGAAACGTGTGGGACTCTGGCCTCCAACGGTCCACTAAGCAGCTCAGCAAAGACCCATCGATGGCGAGGCGTTTCTCACCCGGGATAGACTCAACCAGACGCGCGAAAGGTAAAAGGCCGGCCCATTTCAACCTTCATCAGAGAACTTTTCAGTTACTGTCTCCCATCTCAATCATTAATATGCATGTCAGTGTGCAAATTAATAAAACACATACCGCTGAAGCCATCCTGAGTGTATCTTCCAGTTTTCCTTAGGAGTGCGAGTGACCAGAGGCTCACGCTTGTGCTCATACCATATCGCAGCACGATGACCCCTATAAATGTCCCCATTCAGCAACCACAATCTCGACATTCCTGCACATACAAAATTCTGAACATAGTGTCACACTTAATAATAATTCAGAACATAGTGTCACACTTATTACAAATTCAGAACATAGTGCCACACTTAATAAAAATTCAGAACATAGTGCCACACTTAATACAAATTCAGAACATAGTGCCACACTTAATACAAATTCAGAACATAGTGCCACACTTAATACAAATTCAGAACATACTACTGCTAGCTTAGCTTCTTCCTCTTGCTCTTACTCCTCTACTGCCTCTACCTCCGCTTCTTCCCCGGTTGCCTCGTCCACGCCCAGTGACGAAAGTGGGACAATTAGTGTCCCTATGGCCAAATTCATTGCATAGAATGCATTGCCTAGTCGGACCTCCTGCTTCAGATTCATCCATATCATTTCGGATGCGCTGACACTGCCGTCTGCCTCTACTTGTACGCATATGCTCTGGGTTTGGAATGTAACGCCTTTCAGCGGGGTTGACGTTGTTGAAATTACCCATTGATCGAAAACCCATCAGCTCACCTATCCAGGTATTGAGGACAGACTCTTTCAGAAAAAATGGAGACACAAACAATATTGCGTCCATTCCAAGCTGCCCGCAAGCAGCAAGTACATGTGAGCAAGGTAGGTGAAGCAATTTCGGTTTATTGCATGTGCACTCACACGTTGGCCAGGCTTCATTGCCAATTTTCACCTCATGCGTCCTCAACTCATTTGCACATCTGAATTTGTTGTTGGCTAAGCGGACCTCAAACCTTCTTTCTTGATTACCGATGGCGACTACAGTGTGTGACCTAGCTTTTTGCATCTTGTTGTCCATGTACTTCGTGACTCTTTCACAGTACCGTGTATTTGGGTTGTTCAAGATATGCTGCTCTGCTTTTTGACGTCTGTCTCTGAAATACTTGGCGGTGCCATAGAAAATACTCTCAACGATGGCTGTAAGTGGCAATGCCCGGTTTCCTCTGAGGACAAAATTGTATGTTTCCGCGAGGTTCGTTGTCATGACACCGTACCTTGCTCCATGTGTGTCATATAGCAAAGACCACCTCTCTAGAGGCTCATGCTCTATCCACTGCTCAAAGGTTTTAATCGACCTCCCGAGCCTTCTCCTAGTACCAGGTGGGTCAAAGCCTGACAGGTCACATAGCCCAACAGGCTCCTCCTCCACGGCCGCTGTTCCTGTTGCCAACTGTGCAGCTACTGCTTCAACATGTGCCCTCACCGCTGCATCTCTTGCAACTTTCCTGTCCCTCACGTGTCTCTGCGTGCACACATTAAGTCTGTCGCGTATCAAATTGTACTTCCATAACTGGTTCTGCTTGCAGAGTTTTTTGAACAGATTCATCAGGTTCTTATTTCTAAACTGCGAGAAGAAATTAGCCCCCAGATGGCGCATGCACCAACGGCTCTGCAAGTCCTGCCATGGAACTTGTTCCTCAGGGCCTGGGTTTGTCAGTGTCCTTATCGCACTGAGTATACCTGCATGCCTGTCATGAAGGATGCACACATTGGGCTTCTCCTTCACAACTGATATTTTCAACTGCCTGAAGAACCATGTCCAACTTTCAATGTTCTCACTCTCCACAAAAGCAAATGCCAGTGGGACGACTTGATTTTGGCCGTCTTGACCTATGGCTGTCAGGATCTGACCCTTGTACTTGCCTGTGAGAAAAGTACCGTCAACACATATCACCGATCGGCAATGCCTGAAAGCTTCAATGCATACACCGAAAGAGAAGAAGAGACAATGCAACACCCTCACAGTTGGGAACTCTGGCATGAACATGTCTTGGATATCAATATAGGTGCCTGGATTCCGCTACTGCAGGGTGTGGAGGAGGTGGACAACAGAGTCATATGCATCAAAATAAGAACCAAATCTCCTCTCAAGCGCCGCATGCTTAGCCCTCCAAGCCTTGCCATAAGAAATTCTGTACTTGAACCTGGCGAAGACTTTTGTCTGGACTGCCTTCACTTCCATAGCTTTGCCCTGCACTATCTCATCGTAAAACAATCAAGTAATAAGCGTGGATGAAAGGTTGGCATGATCTTGAGGGGTGCAGGGAATAAGACAAGTGTGATTAACTAAGTCACTTATCACCCAACTTGTGCCATACTTAGGGAGAAAGCCGTGCACCCTGGCGGGACAATCTGCGTTCTTGCATACCATTGTCAGGAATTTCTGACTGGACACCTGAGCTGTGAAAACCTTTGCGTGGACATTGCCCAATTAATTATTGCATCCTTCAGGGCTTGCTTGTTCGGATACATAGCACCCGTCGCAATATTGTTTTGGTGATATTGCCAGGCTGAATCATGTCCATCATTCACGGTCATTGCAGATGATAAGTCATGATTCCACCATGCAGGATTCGGGACCTCCTCTGCATTTTCTTCTTCATCTGACTCGTCAGAATCATCGGCATGACCCCTTTCAACATCGGTGACTTCTTCTTCCATCTGGTTCTGCATGTGCCCATCTACCTCGTCAGCGTCCACCTCGCCATTGTAATCACCATCGGCATTTCCTCCTTCTACCTGACTACTCTGCCCTGGTTCATAACCATAAGCATTTCCTCCTTCTACCTGACTGCTCTGTCCTTGTTCGTATCATAAGCATTTCCTCCTTCTACCTGACTGCTCTGTCCTTCGTAGCCACCCTCGCCTTCATGTGCAGTGACCTCCTTCACGACGGGAAGCACTAAAGCAACAGGATTGCATCCCCTTCGTTCACAACCTTGTAACCACCGCACCCAATCGGAGTCTCCCTCTATTGGCCTCAAATAAAAGTAAATTTTTGAACTTGACCGTGTCCACAATGCATGAACACCGACGGTGTGTGTTTCAGTATCAAGACCTAAACTTGCCGCAATCCATTCTTTCAACTTACTGACAGACCATGTTTGTGGTGCGCTCATTGGCACCTCTATGTGAGTAAATTCACTCAGATCTGCTCCCAACTCAGTTGTTTGGACAGTACCAGGACCGTAGTAAAATCTGAACTTCACTACATCGGACATCTCGACTCACCTATTTTTTTTTCAACAACGAAATACAAGTATTAAGCAACAACTTAATATCCCCACTAACAAATATTAGACATGTCTATATATTACCTAGCTATATATTACAGAATATTAACGGAGCAACTAATACAATTCACACACCTACAAGTATATTACGAATATTTGCCGTAGCAACTACAAATATTGACAGATTAATATATTTGACTGCACTGCCTATATTACGGACTTTTTTTGGAACTACTACAAATACTGACACTCCTAAATACTTGACATCCACATATAGTACGGATTATTACCGGAGCAACTACACATTTTTACACAACTAATTAGTTGACATCTAAATATATTTACGTATACTACCGGGGCAAATAACAATAATCGCACACCTAATTTATTTCACATCGAAACATATTAACAAATACTACCGGAGCACCTACGAAAAATAAAATGTGGGCTGAAATATACCCTTGAAGCGTGCGTGCGAACGAAGAACGACGAACGGCGGCCACCAAACTGCCGGTGCTCCGCCTCCAACGAAGAACGACGAACAACAGCTTCACCTCCACCACACTGCTCCAACTTCACCACCACCACACTGCCCCAACTTCACCACCACCACCTCCACCAAAATGCTCACCACGACCATCACGAGCTACCCCATCAGTAGATCGAGACCTCTTTTGGCTGCCCTAACTGAGTTGAATCCATTCACGGTGCCAAAATCGCGAATAACTTGCTCATTTAGGTGTATAAATTAGTGGCATTTTTGTGTAGAGAGAGGAGAAGGTAAGAACAGAAAAGAACAGAAGAAGGGAGGAAGGGGAGGATAAGGCAGCAGCCGGCCAGCCGCGCGAGGTGGCAGCACCCTGTCGGCCAGCAGCTGGCCGATCGGCCCGCGGTAGGCCGACAGGGGCGCACCCACGCCGACAGCCTACTCCCTCCCCCTCGCGACGTGGCCCGCCCAACCAGAGGCCGCCGCGTGCCAGCCGCGCCTGCAGTCGGCCTGCTGCTAGCCGATCGGCCTGCTGTGGGCCGATTAGGTCCAGTCGGCCTGCAGCGGGCCGACGGTGTATTATTTTTAGAAATAATATTTTCGGCGTAATATTTCTGTAATTTAATTAAAAAATGTATTATTTAAAAAAAATAAGCCCTGTTTGCCATATTCAAAGGGAACGTCCCAAAGGCGCCAATACCATACTTCGGATAGTAAACGCTTGAAGACAGCCGCATTGTGCTGGAAAATATAAGTTATAGGCTGAATCAGTACAATTTCTGCACCTTGCATAACAGAATTAGATGACTAACAAGAGATCACTTACGGTTTCAGAGTTGACACAAGAAAGTCCACAAATATATGGGGGTCGTTCAAATCCCTACAAAAAAAATTGTCATCACAAGCATGCATTAAAGAATTAGGGAATATAGCTATGGTAAACTATGCAATAAGCACCTCTGCCATCGAAAGTGAGCTTCCCCCCCATTTGTCGACATCTAATGAATTAAGTCAGGGAAAGCAACTTCTCTTGCAGGAAAAGAGACGATCCTGAAACAGAGCAGCTACATATATATAGAAAAAACAAAAAGAGTATATACATAAGTTAAGAAACTCGTTTTACACCAAGCTTCAACAGCAACCATATATATACTACTGAAACACAACCAGATGGTCATGAACCGGACAGAGCCAAATACAACAAAAAGCAGCAATCGCATATATTTGCTTGATGGATACGGTGGCATTCAGATCAGCATGAGAATCTCCCAACTGCTTTAACACAATATGCGCGTCCACACCCCCAGAATGGAAATAGTCATCAAAGAGGCTGCGTCGCGCGAGCTTCCCGAACATGAGCTCATATGCCGGGACCAACATCCTGCATGATTGATTAGGTACTTGAGTGCATATACACAAATCAAGAGCAACAGAGATATATATAATGTTGAGAGGAGTGGACATATTGCATCTTAACTGCAGAAGGATCACTTCCGGCACACAGATACCCAAGGAGCATGGAGGCACCTATCACATATGCATATATCTACTCCCTCCGTCCCCACAATATAAGATATTTTTGCAACCTAAAACAGCTTGCAAAAACGTCTTATATTGTGGGACGGAGAGAGCACATCTGAACTAGCTGGATCGAGGTTGGGCAAATGAAAGGCAATCCTTCCGCAGAAGAGTGGTAGATTGTCATGTCAGATGTCTGAATGAAAGCTAACTCTGGAGAAGAGGTCTTGAGAGGCAGACTGTCAGGATGTCAATTCTTTCAGTTCGTCAGTCAGCAGCTCTTGTTTTCTTCTTCAGTTAAAACGAAACCATCAGACAGTCCACAGCGAAGCAGGAGATGTGAACGGCTCAGATGGGCCAAGCGCGAGAAGGAGATCTTTATCAATTTCAACTTTCAGCTAAACTGGTGTTCAACTGCTAATCGCCGGTTAAACTCAATGCCATAGTTTTCCTCAATCCCCATGGTTTCAAATGCCAAAACTTCTATCTAGTTTCTCTCCAGCCCACTGTTTGTATAGCTTAGAACATCTCTAGCAGACCCCACTAAATCCCAGTTCACTCAATCCCCAATTTCCCTGCGATTTGCGCTACGAAATCGACATACATCATCAGTTGGTGAGGTGGTGTTCCTCCTCTCGGAGTCGCAAGCGATAGGAATCAAGAGGGGGAAGTACTAATTGATAATCAAAAAGATATTTCAAGAAAGAGAGGAGTCGACGGACGGCGACCTGGTGCGGGCGGCCAAGGGAGGGAAGTCGAAGACGGGCGGCACTAGCACCTGCGGGTCCGGCTTTGGCTTCTCCGGCGCCGGCTGCGGCTGCAGCTGCGGCTTCTTGGCCCCCATCTCCTGCTGGATGTCTGGATCCAGCCTACCCTCCTCCAAAAGCACCTCGCCGCAGATAAAGATCAAGTCATTTCGCCAATTATTTCGACGAACCTTATGAGGGTCTCAAGGTCCGGCGGTGACTGTATCCTTTCTTCTTGCTAGACAAGAAGAAGAGTACTACTACTAACCATGGGCCGATCTATGCGGGCCTCGTGGCTATGTTTTTTTGTTTCATTAGATAAAGGGCAGTGATATGCGCCGGTGCACCGGCCCAACGTTTCGGAAGGTCGCGCGCGGGCCGTCAGATCAAATCGCGGAGACCGTCAGATCTAGGTAAAAAACGATTCGCCCAGCTCCCTTCTTCCTCTCGCAGAAACGTTGTCTCCTCCCCCGAGCGCCGCCGAGACCACGCCATACCCCGCGAGAAAACGGCCGAGCTTGAAGCACCACCGCGGCGTTCCCTCGTCGCCGGTGGGCGCCCTCGCCGGCCTTCTGCGTTTGCCCAAGAACAGCGGTCGCCATGGATGCAGCTCCGCCGCCCGCGCTCGTCAGAGATCCTCGCTCGCCATGGATGTAGCTCCTCTGGCCGCGCTCGCCATGGATGCAGCTCCACTGGCCGCGCTCGCCATGGATGCAGCTTCGCCGTCCGCGCTCGCCATGGATGGATCCCGCCTGCGCACGCCATGGATGCAGCTCCGCCTCGCTGGCGATTGACTGGTTCCAGCAAATATAATTGGCCGTTGTAGCATTTTTCGTTGTTGGTCGTAGCAAAATGGAGACACGGTTGCAACAAAAAAGAAAGGTCGCCATTGTCGCTGGTTGTAGCTCGCCGTTGCAGGTAGCAAACATTTGCATTCTAAAAAAATGAACGGATGCAACAAAACCCGTTGCCGGACGTAGCAAATACCTATGACAGTTGTAACAAAAAGCCGTCGTCGTCGTCGCGGGTCGCAGCTCGGCCATGATGGATGTAGGAAAACATTATGCCGGTTGTAGCAAAAAACGATGCTAGTTGTAGCAAAACCGCGACGCCGGTTGTGTGTTGTAGCAAAACGTGACGCTAGTTGTAGCAAAAATGCTATGCCAGTTGTAGCAAAAATCTATGCCGCCAGTCAATCAACGCCATTTGAATGAATGTAGCAAAAAACTTCTGCGGTAGTAGCAAAATCAAACTACGGATGCAGCAAAAACGCCATCGCCGCCTTCACGAGGTCGCAGCTCCGCCTTACATGGATGTAGCGAAAACCCCCAACGTAGTAGCAAAATCCTGCTACGGTTGCAGCAAAACATCGTTGTCGTCGTCGCGAGGTCCGAGCTCCGCCTGATGGATGTAGCAAAAAGCTTCACCGGTAGTAGCAAAATTCAACTACGACTGCAGCTTCCCCTTTTTGTGCAGTGCCATTGAAGCTTTCTATGTCTATGGTTGAAGCTTTTTTCAATGGTTGTTGAAGCTTTTCTAGGTGACGGTTGCAACACTTCTATACGTGGGTGGATCCGGGCATGGCGGGCAGGCAGCCATGGCGGGCGGCGAGGGAGCGCCTGGCCGCCGGCGACGGAGCTTGTGGTGGCCCAGTCGCTACCCGGGAGGAGGAGGGGGGGAGGGGATGCGCGCGCTTGAAGGCTCTAGGTAGGGGATGGATCTGGCCATGGCAGCAGGCAGCCATGGCGGCCGGCGAGGGAGCGCCTGGCCGCTGGCGATGGAGTCCGTGGTGGCCTAGTCGCAGCCCGGGGGAGGGGAAGGATGCGCGCACATAGGCTGGAGGTAGGGGATGAAGGCGCATAGGGAAGGAGGCGGGGATGCGGGGCCACTGCGCGGGCGCGTTTGCCAACATGGCGTGCGAACCGGCGCAACGTTTCGGCCGGCGCACAACGTTTCGGCCGGCGCACCGCGCCCAAACGTTTCCCTTAGATAAAGGGCCCCCGGGCTTACGGCGAGACCTAAACGGACAAGAAAATATTCGTTTTTAATTTGTTTGGATGGCTAGATGGATATGGCCTTGTCCACCATTTCCTAGTCCACCCTGTTCGCTTTTTATTAATTTATTATTATGGCCATTCTATACTTTTTCTGTTGGAATAAATAAAATATTGCATGGGATTAAAAAAATAAGTCACATAGTTTACAATCAAATAAATAAAAATCATATAGTTTACAACCAAATAAATTTAAAATTGTAGCAATTAAATTGGAAGAAAATGAGAAGATAGAACTTGAAGGAACTGTTGAAACATTGCCAAGTGCACCCTTGGGCTCAACCAAATCAATGATACTCCCACCCTTGTTCATAAATTCTATCATTATATCCATCTTCTACGATTATGTTGTGCATGATCACACAATTAGTCATCACCTATAACACAATGTCAACACTCCATATTTTTTTTCCTTCCGTCAGAGTCACGGTTTGCTTCTTCGAGAGGCATGGTTGTGCTTTCACGAGTGACGTCCGTGCCTTTCGAAAACGAAAAAAAAACGTGTCTTCTCTTTTTTTTTCGCGAGAGGCACGGTTATGATTTCACGAAATGAACGAACGTGCCTCTTTCAAATAGAGGAAAAACCCGTGCTCGCGGTTCGGTTTACGTAAAACTTTGGTAACTTCACGTATGTGCAGAATCAGGTTCGTAACTTCACGTAGGTGTAGAGTTATTGTTGGATGACTATAGACAGTCAAGCATCTAGCTCTTGTCGGCCATTTTCTGGATATTGCACTAACCGAGGCAATCCATTTGGTCCGCCCTGTCCTTTTTCTAAATTAATTTATTATTTTGTCCATTCCATACCATTTTTATTGGAATATTTTAAAATATTGCACAGAGTTAAAAAAATGAGTCACATAGTTTACAATCAAATAAATAAAAATCACATAATTTACAACCAAATAAATTTAAAACTGTAGCAATTAAATTGGAAGAAAATGAGAACTATTGGTTTCCTAAGTGAGTCGACATATACTCAACCAAAACATTTTAAAGAATAATATGAGTTGCTCGATCGTGCATTTCATGATAAACTTGGGGGAACTATTCAATCGTTGCCAAGTGGACCCTCGGGCTCAACCAAATCACCCTGATACTTTCACCCTTGGTCATAAATTCTATCATCACGCTTATCCTCTACGATTATGTTGTGCATGATCACACAAGCAGTCATCACTTGTAACACAATGCCAACGCTCCATGTTATAGCAGGGTGTCGAATAATAGCCCAACGATATTGGAGCACACGAAAAGCACGCTTCACATCCTTACTAGCACTCTTTGTTCTTTGGCAAATCTAGCACTCTTCTTACTTGGGGGATTGGAAATCGCCTTCACAAATGTAGACTACAGAGGATAGATACCGTCAGCTAGCTAGTATCCCTTGTTGTACGGATGACAATTGATCTCATAGCTGACCTTTGGGGACTTGCCTTTCAAAAATTTGAGAACACCGGAGAGCGCTGAAGCACGTTGATGTCATTTTTGCCATGCCGAGAAAAGAGTGCCAAATTAGGAGATCTTGTACTGCCACAACTTTAAGTATGATTGTGCACTCTCCAACATGTCCCTTATATTGCCCCTGCCAAGGACAGTTCTTCCACACCCAGTGCATACAATCTACTTCCTCCGTCCGCGAATAAGTGTACTTCTAGCTTTTGTCTTAAGTCAAAGTTTTGAAATTTTGACCAACTATATACAAAAGAGTAATAACATATATGACATCAAATTGATATATTATGAAAGTACATTTCAAAATAGAACCGGTGATATTAATTTAGTGTCATAAATGCTAGTACTTTTTCCTATAAAGTTGGTCAAAGTTTTAAAACTTTGACCTAGGACAAAAGCTAAAAGTACACTTATTCACGGACGGAGGGAGTATGCTTCCAAGCATCCCAAAAAGCCTCTCGAATCATTGATCGACAACAACCGGGTTGTATCTTCAGTATTGATTAGTCCCTTTAGTGATCCGGTAAAAGAGTAGAAAGGATTCTCACATTTTTTTTCCTCATAGGCTTAATCCATCTATGGTTTAGCTCATGACCCAATGCCAGCCCATTGCATACCAGCCTCCACATGTGAACTCTAACCTTATTTGGAACATTTGCACTACATAGGTTCAGCCAACATCAGCGGTTTGCCAGCCCATTGAAGGACAATGCATATACATTATAGTTAAAGTGGATGTGATGAACCAACTTGTAGTTGGATAGTTAGGAGGATAGTGGTATCAGCACACCGTTAGGGTTCAAGTTCTAGAATTGGCATGTTGGTGCTCGCATCTTTCTGAATTTATTTCAGGCTTTTCAGCGAAGTTTGTTCAGTAGGAGGAGATATTCCCTCAACTATGAGGCGTGTATGTTGACTTCATCAATCTCAAAATATTGTGTCGGCTCGGTATCTCAGACGTACTCATAGGGGTAGGGTGTGCGTATATTCACTAGTAGAAAAAGGGTCAAATGTGAAGCACATTAGTGCCGGTTTGATTTTGAGCCGGCACTAATGTGTCCATTAGTGCCGGTTCCAACAGCTAGGCGGGAGGAGCTCTTTAGTACCGGTTTGTGGCGAACCTTTAGCACCGGTTCGTGCCACGAACCGGTACTAATGAGGCTGTGGCCCCACGAGCACCTTTAGTACCGGTTCGTGGCAAGAACCGGTACTAGAGTTTCTTACTAAGCTATTTTTTAGTCCCACCTCGTGAAGAGAGAGGCACTAGGAGCGGTTTATAAGTCGTGAGTGCAGAGACGATGAAGAAGAGGCGCAATGCTCACCTTCACGTTGCTTAGCTTCAAGCCTTGAGGAATAAGGTAGACTGCATGGAGCTATGTGCAGTACAGTCTACACTATTCCGAAAGGCTTGAAGCTAATTAACGAGCATTGCGCCTCTTTTTTATTTTTAATAACTTATTACAACTCCGGACTTCTTGTGTTACGGCAAAAACAGGATGCACTTAGTGTACAAACTGGACAATCTCTTTCGAAGTATCAGGGCCGGTTTCGGACGAAAACTCATCTATTACACCGGCACTTTATTTTTTAAACTTATTACAACTCCAGACTTTTTTTGCGTTCAGTAGGCACCATTCAAAGCAACGTCATCAATTTTCAACACTTTCTCACATCATTTGATGTTTTTCAGTCATTTATCGATTTCTTTTCAGAGCTAAATGATCGTGAAATTGAAAATCGCTACAAAATGAACTCTGAAAATGTTGAAACTTGGCATGGTATCATCATTTCACCCACATAGCATGTGCAAGAGAGTAGAGAGGGTTACGGCAAAAACTGGATGCACTTCGTGTACAAACTGGACAATCTCTTTCAGAGTATCAGGGCTTCGGACGAGAACTCATCTGTTACACCGGCACTTCATGTTTTTTAAACTTAATTGAATTCCAGACTATTTTTGCGTTCAGTACGCACCATTCAAAGCGACGTCATCAATTTCCAACACATTCTGACATCATTTGCTGTTTTTCAGTCATTTACCGATTTGTTTAGAGAGCTAAATGACCGTGAAATTGAAAAAATCGCTACAAAATGAACTCTGAAAATGTTGAAACTTTGCATGGTATCATCATTTCACCCGCATAGCATGTGCAAAAGAGTAGAGAGGGTCTCGGCGAAAATTGGACGCACCTCGTGTACAAACTGGACAATCTCTTTCGGAGTATGAGGGTTTCGGACGATAAGTCATCTGTTACACAGGCACTTCAATATTTTTAAAACTTATTTGAACTCTAGCCTATTTTTGCGTTCAGTATGCATCATTCAAAGCGATGTCATCAATTTCCAACACCTTCTGACATCATTTGCTGTTTTCCAGTCATTTACCGATTTGTTTAGAGAGCTAAATGACGGTGAAATTGAAAATCACTACAAAATGAACTCTGAAAATGTTGGAACTTGGCATGGTATCATCATTTCACCCGCATAGCATGTGCAAAAGAGTAGAGAGGGTCACGGCGAAAACTGGACGCACCTCGTGTACAAACTGGACAATCTCTTTTGGAGTATCATGGTTTCGGACGAGAACTCATCTGTTACACCGGCACTTCAATGTTTCTAAAACTTATTTGAACTCCAGCCTATTTTTGCGTTCAGTATGCATCATTCAAAGCGACATCATCAATTTCGAACACGTTCTGACATCATTTGCTGTTTTTCAGTCATTTACCGATTTGTTTAGAGAGCTAAATGACGGTGAAATTGAAAATCAATACAAAATGAACTCTGAAAATGTTGGAACTTGGCATGGTATCATCATTCCACCCGCATAGCATGTGCAACAGAGTAGAGAGGGTCACGGCGAAAACTGGACGCACCTCGTGTACAAACTGGACAATCTCTTTCGGAGTATCAGGGTTTCGGACGAGAACTCATCTGTTACACGAGCACTTCAATGTTTTTTAAACTTATTTAAACTCCAGCCTATTTTTGCGTTCAGTATGCATTATAATAAAACAGAAAATAAATAAAACAGAAAAGACAAAAACTATATAAAAAAATTACTCAAAAATAAATAGTAGAAAATTTAGATATCTGAGATTTGATGATCTAATTAAAATATTAATATATAGAACTAGCTACTTTATTTTAGTAAGAAAATTAATAGAACAAGTTTATTTTTATTAAATGCTTAGTTGAATTAATAGAACTAGTTGAACTAATAGAAGTAGTTGAATTAGTTGAATTAATAGAACTAGTAAGTGTTTAATGTTTCACCTATATGAACATAGGAAATGTCGTCTGACGACAAAAAAGATTTCATTAAGTGCAAATACTGTGAAGACCAGCGCGGCCTGTGCGACAGAAATTTCCTTGTTGATGATAGGCGCTTCAGTATCAAGCTGGATGAGACCTTCGAAGTGGATACAGTAAGTCACAACGACAAGTCTTTTTTCGTAATTAAGCATGACTTATATATGCTTCATTTGCTTCAACTTATAATTTTAAATTTTCACTATTCTACTAGCGCATCCCCTGCCATGCAAGAATTTTTGTCTTGAATAAGATAGGTTTCAGTGCTATGAAAACTATGGTGGTAAAGAGAGTTTACCTGAAGACCGAGCATGGTTATACTTTCAACGTCAAATTATACAATGCAGACACGTACACCTATTTTGAATGCAAAACTTGGCAAACACTATGCAAGGCTTATGCATTTGAGCCTGATATGGTTATCACCTTTGATATTCGTCCGGAAGATGATATTGAAGGTAATAGAGACATCTGGGTCGATGTGCAGACACCTCCAGTTCTACCATTATGTGAGTTTCTCACCATATTTATGTCTTTGATATTGTTTATTCAAAAATAGTTGACAACTAATTTCTATTGACAGCTTATTTCCATTCAAGCAAACATGTCCGGCGCTTGGTAGACAGGACCTACTACTGTCCCGGAGTTGAACTAAACTGCGAGGAGATAAGTCATTATGTTTCATGGCTTGAGGATCTTCATACTATTTGTCCTCAGTGCATCTTTTGCACACATTATTTTTTTGCTAAACTTTAATTGCTAAGTATATTAATTACTATACGATGTTCTTCAACAGGGACTCCCGATGACAGTTGTGCCTCAGTGGATCGAGACTAAAGGTCACATGTCAATGGTTAGCTTACGGCCAAGATATCCTACATTGCACATGTGTGCATTCAGGATTTCTAATAGCGATGAATGCTTAATAGTGAAAGATTGGAGCAAAATTGTTAACGATCCCAGCAGAGAAGTACTAGGGGGCAACAATGAGAAGCGCAGCCCACGATTAGGAGACAGGTTCATCTGCATGCTCCAGTATGATGAATCCAGAGAGCTATACACTACTTCATGCTCTTAGTACTTTTGTCTTCTCATGTTCGTGTTCTTCGTCCTGAACTTAATCTCAAAGGGTGATTTGCTTTTGTGGTGTTATGAACGCTTATAATATGATGACCATGTTGAACTCGATGATATCTTTGCTTCTGGTACAAGTTAATGTTTTTTCTTTAAGCTAGTGTTGGTGCTGATTAGATAGCGGTAATGACTATGATGATTAAACAGTGGTAATGACGACTATGATGATATTTAGCTAGCTAATTTACTGTTGTTGATGATATGATGCAAGAGTTTTTATATTAATATGATGATGATGATGATGATGAGTTATTATATCATTTATAAAAGAAACCGCAGATTAGTTTCAGCTGGATGGATCCTAGCTAAGTGATCAAGTATATGCCATATCCATATTATACTTGATCACTTAATTATAGGTGATCAAGTATAATATGGATATGGCATATACTTGATCACTTAGCTAGGATCCACATGCATCCAGTCAAAACTAATCTGCGGTACTTTCACCTAATGATTTAACAACTAAAATAATCACTAAATTAAATTGAAACACAAAATTAAAGGAAAAATAAAAAATAATACCAAAACACCCCCAAACATTTAGTACCGGTTGGTGTTACCAATCGGTACTAATGTCCTGCACGTACCCGGGCCTGGCTCGTGCCACGTGGTGGCACTTTAGCGCCGGTTCGTGATGAACCGGTACTAACGGGGGGGGGGACCTTTAGTCCCCACTCTTTATTGCCTGTTGTGGAACCGGCACTAAAGGCCCTTACGAACCGGCGCTAAAACCCGGTTCTGCACTAGTGATTCGTTCATATGGAGTGTATCTATGTGTTTGTGAGTATCTGAGGTTGTACTCTGTTTAAAAAAATTAAAGTGGATGCGTATGTATGCATATGTTAGTATAACTTTATATCTTCAAATTACTTAGCAATAAAAATAAACTATTATTGGGGCTAAATTATGCACTCAACATATTATTTCAGCAACTATACATTATAATCAAATAAATAATATCGAATTAGTGTTTATGCAACATGTTCAACTTATAGGGGTATTTCAGACATTCACCATCAGCTACAGACACACCAGCCGTCCTAAAATTAGTTGGCAAACATTTCTTTTGGCTTTCTTAGCTTCTACCAGCCCCAACCGCTTCTCAGCTTCTACCAACTCTGGCCGCTCCAGTTGTTTCTTATTTAGACGCAGCCCAAACAAACTGGATCTTGGTCGTGCTCCTCGGCCTAGAGTGCCCATTGTGCCCGATCTGGTGTACTATAGTACTTGGTGGATCTTTTGGACATGTTCACTTTTGTAGATTTTTTTTAAACAGAGGCAAAGGATTTGCCTTATTCATTAAATAAGAAGGATGATAGAGTTTATTCGAGTTATACTTTTTTAGCGAAAGACACGAGCATGTTTTCACCCCAAACGACCCAAGAGGTTAACATTTCAAGCAATGCCATGACACTTCTGTTGGGGATGGTGCCTTTGATGAACACCTGGTTACATTGTTAATGCAATGGAGCCGGGCGTGAGCCCTTTACCTCTAAAAAACTTCTGTTAGGGGTGCAATCTGTAAGACCAATCCACCAGTCCTTGGTGGAGCGGAGCAGGCACTAGTAGAAAATAGGCCTTTGGTTCGGCCAGAAAAGAGCATTAATCCCGGTTGCATTACGAACCGGGACTAATGTGAGCATTACTCCCGGTTCGAGCGGCTAGGGCACCGTACATGCATTAGTCCCGGTTCAAATGGGACCTTTAGTCCCGGTTGGTGCCACGAACCGGGACTAAAGGGTGCGATGCCCATTAGTACCGGTTTGTGGCACCAACCGGTACTATAGGTTAGACCTTTAGTCCCGGTTCGAGCCACCAACCGGTACTAATGGGGTTTGAGGCATTAGTACCGGTTCGTGGCACGAACCGGTACTAAAGGTCCCATTTTCAAACTCTATCGCCCCCCCCCCCCCCCGCCCCCCCCCCCCCGTGGATCGCCTTTTCAGTTTTGTAAAAAGCAAAAGAAAATGATAAAAACTTCAAAAATTAAAATCCTTCTAGATGTAGTTATGTTACTACATGTACTAGTTAGGAAAATTTAAAAACTTAAATTTGGACATGTTTTGCAAAAAGTGTAGGGAAAATGTAAAACGGCTATAACTTTTGCATACGATGTCAGAAAAAACCGTACACCGTACAATATATCAAAATGTTTAGCACGAAAATCCGCATCCGATTTTGACGGCCTATGGCCTGTTTGCAAAATTTAAGAATCCTCAAGTTTTTTTTGAATTTTTGTTAAATCTGGTCAAACTACTTATTCAAGAAGTATTAGTGTTACTAAATAATTATTCAATAATATTAGTGTTACAAAATAATTATTTCAGTTTTTTTGAATTTTGGTCAAATCTAGTCAAATTGTGGTCAAACTATGGTCAAACTCTGGTCAAACAATGGTCAAACTAATTATTCAAGAAATATTAGTGTTACTAAATAATTATTTCAGTTTTTTTGAATTTTGGTCAAATCTGGTCAAACTGTGGTCAAACTATGGTCAAACTATGGTCAAACTACTTATTCAAGAAATATTAATGTTACTAAATAATTATTGTTTTTTAGAACAATATTTCAAACTCAAACAGTGAAATGTGTGACTTCATGCTCAAGCTAAATTCCTGAGGGTTAATAGGATTGACATCTTACTATTGTCAGGAAAACAACAAGTGCATACTTGGAAACGAGGGAGAATAGAACCCGAAAGTTAAGCGTGCTTAGGCTGGAGTAGTGAGAGGATGGGTGACTGTTCGGGAAGTTAGATAATTTGGAATGATGAGAGGTGATTAGAGATTAGAGGTTAAATTGAGCAGTGATGAAGGGTGATCAGAGATTAGAGGTTAAAAAAATTCAGAAATTTGAAAATAAAAAAAATCAAAAAAAATTGAAAAAAAAATTATAAAATTTCCTTTAGTACCGGTTCGTGTTACCAACCGGGACTAAAGGTGGACCTCCAGGCAGCGGCCACGTGGAGGGCCTTTAGTCCCGGTTCGTGTAAGAACCGGGACTAAAGGGGGAGGCTTTAGTAACGACCCTTTAGTCCCGGTTCCAGAACCGGGACTAAAGGCCCTTTTTCTACTACTGAGGGGCCAGGAAGACATGTCGACGCAGTTCAGCCGAAGCCAGGTTTTGAGCATGTCCCAGAGTCTCGATGTGAACCGACAAAGAGTAGATAGTCGACGATTTTGATCTCGCGCTTGCATAGAGGGCAAAGGCCACAGTTTAGCCATCCTCTCTTGACTAACCTATCTGTGGTCCAAATCCGGTTTTGCATGGTGCAACGAATTTCACTTTTGACGGGGACCAAGCTTTCCAAATCATGTTCCATACTTCCATCAAAGAGCGGATCATGTCAAGGAACTGCACCTTGTAGGCACACTCCGCGGAATAGAGACCATTATCATTGTGCATTGATAGAACGATGCGATGTCGGGCGCACAGAATGGGTCACAAATTTCCTTTCATTCAAGTACAGATCAGTTAGTCTCGGACTTTATCGATCAGCTGCTATAATTGGAGGTGGTTGTGATAGATTCTGTGGATCGGTTAGGCTAGGATTCCGGCAACAGTGGTGGTAGGTATTACCTTCTTCTTGTGGCTCGAGGAGCTCCCGGTGCCGGCCATGGTGACGGTGGCCGGTGATGGCAGAGTAGCGGTGGCGGTGCTTCCCGTCAGCACTGCACTAACCCTAGATCAGTAGGGGATTAGGTGGGGTGTACGGCATTGCGACGAACCTCGTATTACGAGCCGCCGACCCCACCTCTTTATATATAGCGCAGGTGACAGGGGCCCGTCAACCATAGTGGGTTGAGCGCCCCCGATCAGGGCACGGATCTAAGGGCCCGGTGGGCCGTTGGGCCCACACGGTGGAGATCATCCTAACATTCTCCCCCTTGATCTCAACTTTTACTTTTGACCTTATACTTTTACTTTACTCGTTTCATAACAGATCAGTACATAGAACATGTTTCATCGTCACAGCTCAATTGCCGATAGAATCAGACAGCCACAACGTACCTCTCAGTTTTGAAACAAATTCTTTAACCTTGGGCCCTTTTATTGTCCGGAAATTTTAGACTATACCATAAAACCCATGTCGACTGTGTGTTCTCCAAACACACTGGGCGGTAAGCCTTTAATAAGCAGATCTGCAAAAACTTGTTTGTTGCTTTTATGCTTCAAGCATTTCAACATAATTCCGGACTTTTCTCCTTAACAACGTACAACTTTGTGTCAATGTGTTTGGCACCACACTTGACTTGTTGTCATAGGAGTGAATTACTTAAATGGTTATCGCTGCTGTCAACCATTATCAACTCCGGGTACAGGTTTCCATAACGATTTTGCCTGTCCCTCAGCCTCATATCATGCTATACTTTATATTTGCATCACGTTGATGATAAATGATTCATTCTATAGAGTTCTTCCACACAAAAACTCCTAATGTGAAGGTCAACGACAATTGTGGATTTCGTTGTACATTTCACAAGTTTTTATCTTTGTACTCACAACCTTTTGAGAGCACTTGTTTCTTTCAGCATGAGGCCGATATCTTTGACTCCATTCCATCAATTTAAATATGTACTGGACATTGCCAAAACAACCCGGATATGTGAACTATGTGACGGTAATGTTACACTTTTGCATTCATAAAGCTTCCAACAGCTGAAGCATATGGTACCATATTCATTTGGTCTATTTCACATTGACTCTTGGAACACTAAAGTTCCCAAAATCATTACCTTTTACTATAAGAACAGGCGTAGGTTTTCTCACATGCATACTTTAGAGACTTTTCAAAGTATGCTCATGCGACACTCCTAATACCCCCTTTTTTTTCTTTTCTTGGTGAATCTCAGTAATTATAACGAGAGTCACTCTACTGACAACATTCTTTTGAACTTTGAGAACAAGAACTTCTTTTCTCCTGCTGCAGTAGATTGACATCACCATTAGCAAGTAGGACGTCATGCACATGCACAGGATTAGGAAATGAATTTCCCGTTCTATAACTTTGCATGAATACAATTGTCTTCTCATTTTCTTTAACCCAAAAAACATCTGATTCTTCTAACTTTAAATGCCACTGTCTAGAGACTTGCTCTAGTCCACAAAAGACTTCTTGAAGAAGTATCCCTTGTGTTCTTTACTTTCATCTGATGTAACTCAGATCATGATGTCGCTCATGATGTGCCACTAACAGGCAAATTGATCCTATAGTCTTTCATCTCCAAGAAGCAATAGGTATTACAGGACCTGTATCACAAGATCCATGTTTACTCATTCCACCTTTATGGAGCTAACAACAGGTGTTGTATAAGTCATACAACATGCTCCCCCAGATACAATCTATTCGAGTCTTAGGTATTTTCATACCATGCGCCCCCAGATTACTCCATCTTTACTAAAAATGGCGTATCTTTAAACTTTATTATTTGGGTTTATTCTGTTAAAACTTTCTTCTGTATGGCACTTTAAGCACCGTCTTAGTATTCCTTAGTCTGCTTTCGGAACTGTAAAAGATCCAGGAATACATCTATTTCTTTTCTTTAGGGGTATTATTATGATCGTCGTACTCCCCTAGATGATCACATTCTTCATTAATGGATATCTCATATTTCTTTCTCCCCCTCGAAATGTGGCAAGAACTTTTCTGCCACAATTTCGAAAAACCATTCACAACTCTTGTGAATTGAGGAAACTTTGAGTATCTACTTCATGTATCTGATTACTTCATATGTAATGAAGTTATCTGTTAACGGTATGGGAGTACTTTTTCCTTATTCCTCATTCCATTTCGGAAAGTCAAAATAGTTCTTTATCATTAGTACTTTTGCAAGTCACACTTGCATATCATTCTTATCTTTAGGTTCGTCTATAACTTTTATTCTCTTTGGATTTATTGAGTGCTTAATGACCGTTACACATAAGGTGTACGGTCGATACTAGGAAAGCATAATAGCTACTCCATACTTTTCTCCCAGAGTGGGACACATCAAACGCACATGAGTCATCATATCTTTCTCCTGTCATACAGGATAAGTCCTTTGCCTACATTCTCCTATCATACATTTTTTTTGACATAATACTATGTCAACTTTACCCAGTTATGCAGGTATTTTCCTAGACTTTTCCCCGCCATGCGGGTTTTATCATAATCCTCTTTTCCCGCTATGCGGGTAATTCCTTGTAAGGAACATAAATGCCAGAATTGGCTCTTTTGACTGCATATGCTATCATCAAATTCAGAAATAAATCAGAAACGCTCTTTGACACACATGCTTAATCTGACGTTGGTCAAATTAAACACGCATGTTGCTTGTTTCATCTCAAATCATGTTGACTGAAAAATCTTCTTCATATAGAATACATGAAAGACATTCATCAACCAAGACTCTCAATGATCTATCTGTTTTCTTCTCTTGGATTAATATCCAAGAATTCTTTTCTTTTGAAGCCATTCTTTAGTGAGAACATACTCCCTCATGTTATGACCTTTCCTGGTCATCTTTCGGGTCACAAGTACCCAGCCATTTTCTTTCACGAATGAAAGCATGGAAAACGTTTAGTCTGAGAAAACATAGCCAATAATCAACAATAATGAGCATAAAAATAACCCAACGTTGGTCTGGTTAAAAAATATGCACATTAAACTTTTGTAAAACTTCCTTTTTATACTCTAAATCACCGTTGTGGTAGAATTAGAATAAAACTCATTCTTCTACATTAATTCCATATCACCATTGGGCGAAAATGGAAATAATGCATATAACTCATAAACAATGTGATGATAGTATTTCTATTAAACAACTTTGCTAAGAAATAATCATCATCATCAACTTTATTGCAGCGGAAATAAGAAATATACGTTCTTCTAGTTCAAGAGCATTTCTTCATCTTTAACTCTTCTCTAAAAAATGATCACTTTGATACAAAAAAGTATCAAAGATTTAAGCTTTGAACATAAGACTCATAGTACTGTTATCATCAACGTTGGTCGAAAATAACAATACCATATTTTATCTTTAAAAGAAATATCTTTCTTTTATCATAACAGAAACTATCTGCATCTTATTTCACCTGCATCTTATTTCACCCACAGGGGAAAAACAATGTTAAGAACAGTTCTTCCAATTAAATTTTCCCGTTGGTTCCAATTAAATTGGAGAATAAAACTTTTACTTTGCAGCGGAAACTTTACAATATTCTATTCAGAAACAATTCTGTACTCTTTTACTCTCTAAGCAATTTTAACCAATTGGTTCAAAAAGCATTAGAGAAGCAACAGTTTAATCTTTTACTTTAGTTCTATTCACTTTTAAAAGAGCACTTATATATTTTATTATTATTTTGCAGCGGAAACATGATAGAAAATTCATGAACTTTTTCTTTTTACAGAAACTTTTCTTTCACTAAATAAAAATTCATGAACTTTATTATTTTCTTTATAAAATTCATAAACATTTCTTTTTCTGAAAATTTTCTATTTTCATTTTCAGAAACTTTTTCTGTTAACTTTTCTATTTTCTAAACAAAAATTTTCGTTGGAAAAAATTGCATAGAAAATCTATCTGAAATCTGCCCAAAACCTCGACAAAAAACTAAAAAACAAAATAGAAAACGCAGCTGGCCCAGCGCGCTCGGCCCGCAGCGGAAAAAGCCGGCACACGGCCTGCCCTGCGCGCCGTGCCTCGCGAAATGCCTCGACCCGGCCTGGGCCGCCCGCGGCTGTGTCCTCGGCCCAGAGACAGCGCGCGCGGCGGCTGCTGCCCGCCTGCACTTTCGGCCCGAAAAGCCAGTTGGCAGCTAGGGTTTTGATCCAGGCCGTTGAACGCGATCGGACGACTCACCATCATTTTCGCTGGATCAAAACTATCCCACCGCACCAGCTCGGGTCAAACTCTCATCCTCTCGTCTCCCGCCCGACGCTGTCCCGGTCGCCGGCGACCGCGCCGTGCTCGGCCGCCGCGCCGCGCCTGTCCGGTCGAGCCGCCGCCGGCGGCGTCCACCACCGCGCGAGCCTGGCCGTTCTCTTTCTTTCCCCTTAGATCCCCGATCAGTGCACGGATCTAAGGGCCCGGTGGGCCGTTGGGCCCACACGGTGGAGATCATCCTAACAGGTTGATGGGCTGATCCACTGGTTCATCACGGAGTCGGGCGACCCGTCTCTCCTCTTCTTCAGCGACACGGCGGCATCCGTGATCCTGTGGTGAGCCTGCCTGAGCACGTCCAGGACCTCGCCGATGGACGGTCGCACGTCCTGCTCCGGCTGTAGGCACCGGAACGCCACCTCGGCCACCATGTCGATAGTCTCCTCCGTCTCGCTCGCCGACGACCCGTACCCGAGCCGCGGGTCGACCAACCGGTTGATCTCGCAGCACTGTATCATGCGCACGGCCATGCATGCCAGGTTCACGTCGGCGCCGGCCTGGGACATGTCCACCGCCGGCCTAGAGGACACGAGCTCGACGAGCACCACGCCGAAGCTGTACACGTCGCTCTTGTCCGTCAGCTGGTACCGGTGTTGGCACCCCAATCAGTAATTGGTATTCAGGGATCCAAACTTAGGAGTTCCAACCAAGTGTCTACTTTTCATCAATGGTCAGCACACTGCTTATTTTCAGGCACAAAATGGCTTTGGCAGAAGGAAAACGCACATCCATGCTACATGGTAGGGAAACATTGGCAGCTTCATACTGATATTGGCAATGCTCACAAGAGGAGATTGCAACCTAATGCAACAGAGATCAAGGGATTCAAGAGCAAGATCTGGCTAGGCTTTGGCATCCCATTGGGACAAAGTAACCTAACTAGGAACAAGCCGCTGTTGTTTAGTACTAACCCTACAAAGGATTTGCGATTGTTGCAGCCAGGACACCCCATCCTTATTCTAGCCATGTCTAGTCATCAGCTCCCAGGTGACATGAAGTCTGTTATCGAACATGTGAAGATAGTGGAGATTACATTGAAGTTGATTCAGGTTGGAGTCATTCCCTTGCTTGGCAGTAACTCTCATAGTGGCTGTCACTTGGAACAGTTATGGGATCCTGGAGGCAACACTTCATCGGTGTGGCTCTATCAAGGTATATTTATTGGTGTTAGGCATTTAGTGGATCCAATTGAGTTCCCGTCTAGTTGTGAGGCAACTCCTTTTCAAGGAGAGAGGCATATTATGGTCCCTACTTTCGTCGCCCACCACTACTACATCATCGCCATCCCGGCAAGGTTGATTTCGTCCACGCATACTACAAGGTTCAAGTCGGCACCGGCCATAACATCCTCAAGGACTACTTCAACTTTGACCAAGTCTGCGTCAACAAGGACTACTACCTCGACACATCAGAGCCTTCGACCTCGTTCGCGTCTACCTCGACCATTGCTACTTTTGTGAAGGCTACCACCACCAATCTAGCAGCACCTTGGGACCCCGGCAGAAATTTTTCAGAGCCGGCTTGGGGTCAAGCCGAGTTTCAAGGAGCGAGGAATGTCACGGGAACAACTACAGTATTACATTAGGCACTTCAGGTGAAGCCAAGGACGAGCCGCTCGGCCCAAGCGGGGGACGAAGCCCAACCCACAGAACAGGAGATGACCAAGTCTAGTAACCGAAGATATCTGGGGGATTCTTCTTCCCGGAGAGGCATCGAAGAACAGATACCAGAACCGGCCGCCGTTGGGCGTGAACCTCCTTCCCACCTCCCTGGCTCTTTCCCTCGAATCCCCTTCTTGCTGCTTAACACTTGTATCTGAAGCTTGTATCATAAATTCGTGAGATAATCGAGAGTCCTGTAGTAAGTTCGTATCATGCCCGGCGCACATAATGGGTCACAAATTTCCTTTCATTCAAGTACAGAACTGTTGGTCTCAGGCTCTCTCGATCAGCTGCTATAATTGGAGGTGGTTGATGGGCTGATCCACTGGTTCATCACGGAGTCGGGCGACCCGTCTCTGCTCTTCTTCAGCGACACGGCGCCATCCGTGATCCTGTGGTGAGCCTGCCTGAGCACGTCCAGGACCTCGCTGATGGACGGCCGGACGTCCTGCTCTGGCTGCAGGCACCGGAACGCCACCTCGGCCACCATGTCGATAGTCTCCTTCGTCTCGCTCGCCGACGACCCGTACCCGAGCCGCGGGTCGACCAGCCGGTCGATCTCGCAGCATTGTATCATGCGCACGGCCATGCATGCCAGGTTCACGTCGGCGCCGGCCTGGGCCATGTCCACAGCCGGTCTAGAGGACACGAGCTCGACGAGCACCACGCCGAAGCTGTACACGTCGCTCTTGTCCGTCAGCTGGTACCGGCGGTTGTACGCCGGGTCGACGTACCCGGGGGTGCCCTGCGGCGCCGTGGACACGTGCTGCGTGGCGCCCTCCGCCGGGAACAGCCGGGACAGCCCGAAGTCGGCCACCTTTACGTGGAACCCATCATCGAGGAGGATGTTGGTCGTCTTGACGTCGCGGTGCAGGACCTGGTGCGCGTGGAGGTAGGCCAGCGCGGCAGCCGTCTCGACGGCGATGCCGAGCCGGGTCGGCCACGGGAGGAGGAGGGGGTCGCCGCCGCCGTCCTTGCCGTGGTGGAGGTGGTCGGCGAGCGTGCCGTTGGGGACGAACTCGTAGACGAGGAGGAGGTCGCGGCAGGTCGGCGAGGAGGAGGTGCAGCCGTAGAGCGCGACGAGGTTGGGGTGGCGCAGGCGCGAGAGGATGTCCACCTCGTTGGCGAACTGCTCCACGCCCTTGTAGCTGTTCTTGTACAGCCGCTTCACCGCCACCACGCTCCCGTCCCGGAGAACCCCTGAGCAAACACATCGTACGTCGTCATTCTACCACTCTGAAGAACAATCCAACAATGGCATGGCTGCACGTGTGGCTGTGATGTACCCTTGTAGACTATCCCGAAGCCGCCGGCGCCGAGCTCGTTGGTGTTGCTGAAGCCGTCGGTGGCCGTGTCGAGCTCCTCGTAGGTGAAGATGTGGGTGCACGGCGAGCCGGCGAGGCCGTTGAACTCCTTGCGGAGCGATGCCAACGGCGATCCTTCACGGATGAGGCCGTCCATTGACGCAGATCGTTTCTTGTTCTTGGCTCGGTTGAGTTGTATGAGATGGCACACGAGTCCCAGTACGATGACAAACAGAACAGCACTTGTGATTCCTGAAGGCATATATGTGCTGAGTGAGCAACCAAGATGTCTACATGAAGTTATCAACATTTTGGCGGGGTTATAAAGTTAGGAACCCTGATAAGTCCTGAACGTTTGGATTTTCCCCATGAAAAATCGATGGCAACTTTGATTGACGCGAGAATGACAAGTTTAGTTGGTAAGCATGACAATTTTGTCATGTAAAAAAACAAATCAAAGATAGAATTGTCATGCTTACACACCAAATTTGCCATCCTCACGTCAACAAAAATTGCCGTTTAATTTGCCATGGGAAATATCTGAACGTTCGGAATTTATCATTTCTCTAAAGTTATCAATACCTGTGACATACTTTATTCCAACATCCTTTGCACCTGTATCTGTATCTGCATGCCGGAATGTCCAATGAAGAAGAATCAGGACATTTGAATAGCAGTAATGCAATATGTAAATGAAGAAATATAAAAGGAACAAAACCTTAATTGTAAAGACTAGCTAGTGACAAATATCCTATCTCATTCGTGGTATATGTTTCTATGAGACATATTTTTTATTTGTTAAAGGGATCCCTTTGTTAAAATAAGGCTGTGAGGATGCGCAAAAAAATAAAGGTTGTGAGCAACAATTACTTGATTTGCAAAAAAGAAGCAAAAATTACTTCATTAGTGCATAATTATATTTGTATTCAAAATTCAATAAAAAAATCATGTCCCATCTGCAGTGACAACAACGATGATGACCCATGAGTAGTGATGGTGTACCAGTGACGGGTTGCCACGTACCACTGACGAGCCATATATGTGACCCATTAGCATTCTGCAGTTTACGAGCGACCGACATATCTAAAATTTAGAATGCCTACTACCCTTGATAGTGGTCGTCATGTGTGGCTCATCGATCCTTGGGATCATCTTTGTATCCCTTTAAACTTTGACACATGAAATAAAGCGCAGTGTTCTTCTAAAAAAATCTAAAAAGTTGTTAGCCGGTGGGCTAATTCGATGCCCTGGTTGACGGCGATAGGAAGATGTGCCAAGAGCTATCGTCCCTGCCGTCTTCGGGTTTCAAATATGAATTTTCAATTATTTTTGAATCACTAGGATCAATTGAACCCGAGCTCCAAATCTCTGTTCTGGCACAGATAGCGTCAGATCTTTCATCAAATTGTTTTGCAATGTATTTTATCATTACTGTTTACATGCATATTGATCTTGGGATGCAAACTGATGGATGTTAGGGATTTTTAGTTCATTTGATTGATCTAGTTACAAAATTTATTAGTCAAAGTTGCAAATTAGAGACTATGCAAAGTCAGAAAGAAAAACTATTTTCTACCAAAAATTGATTGTGGATACATACTCCCTCCGTTCAAAAAAACTTGTCACAAGCTTGTCTAGTGCTAGATACATCCATTTGAGAGACAAGCTTTTTCGGACCGAGGGAGTATTTCCTAACAAATCTAGTAATACGAACTTGTCCAGATTAATGATTCTTTTTATAGGGATGATGATCAAATCTAAACATGTTTGACAAACACAAACTGTATAAATTCTTATGTTACCGGGAAGAGTACATAACTTCACTATGTTTGGGTACCATTTCCAGTTGAAACGCACTCTAATATGCATAAATTTGGGCATCTAAATTTGGAGTGATTAAAAAGACAGATTAGGATATTAGACTCTAAATTTCTTCACCATGAAAAAACATTTTGCCAAATTAACTACGTTGATGATGGCCGTACATATCATGACAGTGATTTTTTTTTTGCGGGTGACAGTGATAGATAGTTAACCGGTCAGAACAAACTGTGAAACATTATTACCTGCTGACCAAAAGTTTGGCTATCATTATCAGAACTCTTTGGATAACCCTTGTCATGTCTTGACGAGTAATATCCTTAATGCTTAGAGTAGTAAATTAAGTGGGGAACCCTCAAAAAAGAAATGGCAGTATTCACTGACGCGACATGCAAGAAGAAGAAAAAAAAAAGGGGTAAAAAGCCAAAAGATCAATTCTGCACTGTGCACAAGTTAAGGGACACGACAAAATGAAGTGCCATGCGTGGTAGGTTGGCTGCCGTTCTCCTCACGTCGAAGGTTTCGGTAGGAAATATCAAACAAAGTGAGCTGCCATCTTGATATCCATGGAAGACTTGGGGAGAAGACTTGCAGATCAGGTTCCCTTCATACTAGGGGCAGACCAGATGAGTCACCTGACCCCAAAATCCACTTTCTCTCAGGATCTAGTTTAGCCACGGTTGCTTTCTGAATTTCCACTCTGAAGAATAAGTGTCCATTTTCATCTTTTAACTGTCCACAAAGATTATTGTAGGCTTTCGAAAAGGGTGTGGCCTAGCTCTCTCATCTAGATCAGAATTAACCAAATCTCATCTAAGCTCTCAGCATTGACTTTTTTTGTGGTTGTTTTCATGTTTTCTTCAGTTTTCACGTTTTTTTCTTTTATTTTTTCTTGATTGTTATTTATTTTTGGGGGAAATATGTTACGCATGGCGTCGAAAAAGATAAAAATGGCACAAAAATTTAAACCAGTCAAAAGTAAAAAAAAAATTCACACAAATCTTCACCTAAAGTCAAATTGCGAGTTAGATAAGACCTTGTTATTCATTTTCGAAAAACCTCAAAGCACAACTCTAATGCAAAGGTTGGACTAGATTGGAAGGTTGAACGGTCAGATAAGAAAACGACATTTGCATCACAAATTCACAATCGACTACACAACTTTGACAGGGATAGCATGAGCGGCTGCTACCCATAGACGGTCAGACCATAGATTTGTATTCTACAATGAGGTTAGCCCTATGAACGAGCGACAGGAACATATAAACCAATTTGGCGCATGACCGAACTTATTCAAAGGCACGCAGTCCAAGCTCACGAATTGACCATTTCAGTATATCTAACTTAAATTAAGTGATGGCATGGTGCATAAGGCATCTTAACGCAGTACTGTAATGCAGTATTACTCTTGCTGATTCTGAGAATAATCTGTGCAAGTTAAGAAGGAAAACGATCTTGAGTTACCTGGAGGAGTTGTTGAGTTGGTTTCAGTGGAGTTGGGGCAGAGCTTCCCGTCGGGGCAGACGCACTGGAACGCAAACTCAGCGAACCGGCACTCCCCGCCGCTCATCCGTCTGCATCGATCGCAGTCCCCTAGCGGCGCCGGAAGCTTCAGGAGGAATCCATCCCTGATCAGCCGCTCGTACTGCTCATGAGCTCGATCCAGTCCTCGGCGCACCGGCACGCTCACCGAGCTACAGTTCGTCGGAACACCTGCCGGCACCGTGCCGCCTTCGTACCAAAGACCAGAGATGTACGCCCCCATCGTGTGGTTGCCAGGGCCACACCGCCGCGGCAGCCGGAGCGCAGAAGGCACGGTGCAGTTGTAGAAGAACACGAGACGCTTGTTGGTGGCGCTGATGTTGAACGGGAAGAGGGCGAGGCTGGCCGACACGTTGAAGTCGGGGACGGAGCAGCCGCTGTCGCCGGCGAAGATGGTCTGCACGGCGGCCACCATGGAGTTGCTGGCGTAGGAGATGTTGTCGACGCGGAAGATGTTCTCCCTGAACGTGTTGCTCAGGTAGGCGCGTCGGGTGCCGACGTCGCAGGTGAGGTCGAAGGCCGGGTAGCCGCAGTAGAGCGGCTGCGCGCCGGCGAGGGAGAAGGGGTACCTGATCCTCAGGTCCCCGCATGACTCCGGCGTGCAGCTCCCGTTGCCGCCGGTGCCGGTGGAGGCTATGGCTGAGCGGAGGAAGGAGGCGAGCTGGAGAAGCAGCAGCGGCGGCAGCATCATGGCCATGATTTCCAACGAGGAAGAGGAGGGAAGCACGCGCGCAGTTGGACTGTGGACTTGGCATTTGTGAGGGATGAAGAGGAGGGAAGCTGGTGTCGGTACGCCGGCGGTTACAGAGTGTTTGACCGGTATTGTTCCCGGTTTTCGTTACGCAAGTCTCCATCGCATCTTCGTCGTAGCAACGGCACCGCGGTTTTCTCCGCCGCAGGCTCCAGAGCAAGCTTTTTCTTTTTCGAGAAAACTTTCGATCTATTCACCATTAATCATGACTCGAGAGTAAGGCTTTAAGCACATCTCGATGATTATGGCTACCAAGCTAAAATCTAAAATATGGGTTCCATACAATCAAGCATTTCAAAAAATTTAAATGTGTATAGGAAAAATGTTAAATCTGTATTAAAAAATGTCCTAACGTATGTGAAAAATGTAAATTCCATGTGGAAACATCTTATTGCCATTAGAAAAAAATCACCGTGCATTGATATTTTTTTACCATTTATTCAAAAGCAGGGACAGAGGCGATATTTGCACTTATAGGAGAGGGATGCATCAAACTGCACATGGTTCACAGCCGGAGACGCGCCATCATCTGAGACCCTCCCGAAAGAAGAATTCCCCGTCACTACACTTAGACCATTGAAGAGGAAGGCATCGAACCACGAAAGGACTGGAGTTGGATCCACGCCATCATCGTTGCCCCTCAGCTACCACTGCACTGCAACCACCAGTCGAGGAAGGTGTCACCCGCGGCAGGCTAGATACGGGGTGCACGTGCATCGGTGTCGAAGGCCAAAACATAGGCGGCGCCGCGACGACGATGGGTCGCAGGCGCAGCTGCTCCTCCTAGTGCCCATCTCATGGCAGGTCGGTGGCGGGAGCAGAGCTGCCTTAGTCGCTGGCAACCTCCTCCACCACCTTCACTCATCTGCGCCTCGTCCCTGGCCACAACCTCCTCAAAGGCAGACGGCGATCCCCCATATTCAAGCCTCTTCGTCGGCGTTCCTACTCCTTTTGGTCTCCTCTCAGCCCTCGCCGACCGAGCAACCAAAGAAATGAGAGAGGGAGAGGGGGGGGGGGGTGAGGAGATAAGGGAATGAGTGATGGGGACGTTCGACATGGGGTGGTTCTAGCCAGCGATTCCAAACCCTGACGTGGCTCTCGATGATGCGCGTCAAGATTCATGCTGTTTGATCTGACGGTACACATAACATTCAATGGGAACCCCTCGAGCGAAGGTTTGCCAACTATCATTCCGGTTTTATGTGCTTCCTTTCAAAAAACCACCAACTTCAGAACCGGCCATCTGTTCTCTCTAGATTTAAAAATTATGGGAAAAAATGTCATGAATTTTAAAAAGGTTAAAAAGCTGAAAAAATATTCATGAATTTTAAAATTCTTCACAAAATAGTACTTCATTTTAAAAAAAATCATGAATTTGGCAAAAGTTTGTGAATTTGAAAATGAAAAAGGATGAAAAACTAATCAAAACTAAGTAAATCCGGCATTAAAACACAAAGAAGAAAAAACTGGGGAAACCAGGTTAGAAGCTTCCAAAATGTTCCCAAAACCAGTGCTCTGTGAAATGATTACATTGGCCGGCCCATATAAGAACACTATGGGCGCGCCATATTTAGGAATTTCTTGATCCACTGGCTAGCAGTGAGGGCTCGCCTCTAGGGGCACGGTAGTGGCCTCGCCATTTATAGTTGCTATGAGCACTATTTTTTTCCTTTTATTATTTTCCTATTATAAAATAAAGAAATTTATACACTTAAAAATATTTTATTTAAATTTTTGAAAAAATTCTTACCATTCAAAAATATTATTCATGGCATTTAGAAACTGTTCCCGAGCTTAAAAAAATGTTCATGACATTTTTGAAAAATTATACAATACTATAAAACTATGTCCATGTAATTTAAAAGAAATGTTTCATACCATTCACCAAAATGTATGTGACATTAAAAAACCGTGTTCACAAGATTTTGAAAATATATTTTTGTTTTTTTAATATGTATATACAATGTACAGAAATGTTCACATCATTGAAAATTTTGCTTCATACCATTCAAAAAAATATGATATTTAAGAAAATGTTCAAACAATTCAAAATAAATATATAACATTTAAGAAAATGTTCAAACATTTGCACACAGGGACAGTCTGGCCAAACTGGCCCGAACAATTTGGATGTACAATAAACATCCAGAACGAACTTGAGGTGGGATCTTTGGCCTGCCGACATGGGTCATTGTGCAAATGCGTGGAGAGCCACAACTGATATATAGTGTTGTACTGACCACATCCCAGACCACAACGGTCGTTCAGCGCACCTGCTATGTGTGGATACACCCAACGTATAACAACCTCGTCCACGCTGCATTGCTATGTGTGGATACACCCAACGTATGACAACATCGTCCACGCTGCACTTCCATTCACATCAGCCGCCGTCATGCGCTGGTTGCAACTCGTCATACTTGATACACATCACCGACATGGCAAGTGTGGTTGTCTCTGCATGGTCTATCGTCGGTGTTGCCCTCTACATTGTGTGTCGCACTGCCATTCTCGGAGGTACCCCCCCCCCCCCCCTTAATTGATTAGAGTGGGGATTGCTAAGTACTTTCAATGGTTATCTCAATTAGGGATAATTAGAATTTTTGCGAAATAGTGCTAATTTTGATCGTACATGCAACCATTACAGGTAAATCTAAGATCCAAAAATAAAAAATACAAAGAAACTTGCATCTAATTAAGGATTACAATGGAATCACTTGAAGATATCTTCTTTGCAAGATAGATAAAGTACTCGCAAGACAAAAATGCCCCCACCTACAAGACTGCACTGTCTTTTACAAAATTAATTGGAAAATTATGCCACCAGGATAGATCATGATGCCAAGAGTAGCAGCAGCAACATCAAGTACGTTGAGGCAGGGGTGATGATGAAGAACGTGGCGGAACAGAGTTGGGCAGGTAAGGGTAGGAGCCCGGTGGCGGCATCTTGCACTCATCGCCGTTGAAGTAGATCTTGTGTGGGAAGGCCCACCCCTGGCTGAAGGTGAAGGTGTTGTCATCCTTCCGCATGAGCACCTCCGACTGCACGTTGCCAAACGGGCTGGACTCCATGAGTAGGTCGTTGTAGAGCTTGAGCCCGTAGAACATGTCGGTGTCGTTGATGTTCCCGTAGGGGAGTAGGGGCTTGTACTGGAAGCTGAAGACCTCGGTGACGTTGTTGAGGTTGGGGTGTTGCGCGATGAGCGTCCACTGCGTGTAGTTCATGCGGTAGTTGAAGTTGGTGACGGTGATCTTGGCGCACCAGTAGTCCTTGTAGTCGAGCTACTAGTAGAAAACATGGCTTTGGTTGGGGCTTGGCCAGCCCATTAGTCCCGGTTCTTACACGAACCGGGACCCATGGCGGCATACGTCGCGGTTCGTGCGCCCAGGGGGGCGGCCGGGCCTCGGGAGGCATTTGTCCCGGTTCGTGTGGACCCATTTGTCCCGGTTCTAGGTATGAACCGGGACCAATGGTCCTCGCTCCTGGCCCACAACCATTGGTCCCGGTTCGTGCCTAGAACCGGGACAGAAGGGTAGCCTTTAGACCCAGTTCGAGCCACGAACCGGGACCAATAAGGTGGCTATATATACCCCCTCGACGGCGAGCAGAACACTCCACGCTGCTCTGTTTTTTGTGGCCGGCGAGGGGAGAGCTTTGAGGTGCTATAGCTCACCTCCTATGCACATGAGGTGTTCGATGAAATGCCCGAGCCACTAGTTAAGCTCTCTCCTCTCGAAACTCGACCTCCGAGCTCCATTTTCCCCGAGATTTGTCTAGGTTTAGCGGTCCGTCACGTCCCGTCCCCGTCTTCACCGCCGTCGATCGCCGGCACCGATCTCGTCGCCGGCACCACCGTGGTGAGCCTCTTGTTCTTATCTTCTTTTTGAAAGAAAAAATATTCTTACTTTAGATAGATACTTGTCTAATTTTCTTACTTTTATTATTGCTTGTTATTATATAGTGCGATGGTTTTGGTATCCGCCCCCGTCGGCCCTCGTCCTGTCTATGATTCGGATGTGGTATATATATTATCTTTTTATAACTATTTGGTTCATTTATTGTTTATGACAATTATGCCGACCAATGTGACATAGATTTCATTTATGTAGGAGGTAGTTGAACCGGAAATTCCAACCGACCCTATTGTCGAGAGGTTAAATTTAGTTGAAGAAGAAAACAATTACCTTAAGGCAAAAATAGAAAAAATTGAGGAGGAGAAGATGATATTGGAGTTGCATGTTGCGGATGTCGTCGATAATCACAAGATCAAGATGGATGCAATGCGGTTGAAGATTAGAAAGATTAGAAAATATGCCATTCATACCGAGGCTTGGTATCATTATGCCGTTGGATCAATTGTTACCTTGGTTGTGATTATAATCGCATTTGTTGCTGCATTGAAAGGTTTTACATAGTTTCAATGTAAGGTTTAACTAGATGCTCTGGAGAGCTATATGTTGTTCAATGAGAACTATGTATGTACTTTATTTTTAATGTGATGATGAACTTCTATTAATTTGGTCACTTATCTATCCATGTAAATCTGTAATGGTTTTTGACACACATAATTATATATAATGCACGCAGTGCATCCAGTTTTTCCTGTAACCCTCTCAACTTTTTACCACATGCTATGTGGGTGAAATGATGATACCATGCCAACTTTCAACCTTTTCAGAGTTCATTTGTAGTGCTTTTCAATTTCAGGGTCATTTAGCTCAAAAACATCAGTAAATGCATGAAAAATAACAAATGAAGTAAAAAAAGGGTTGAAAATTGATGATGTGGCTATGAATGGTGCATTTTGAACACACAAAAATTCTGGAGTTCAAATAAGTTCAAAAAAAATGAAATCCCTTTGTAACAGATGAGTTTCCGTATGAAACCCTGATACTTCGAAAGAGATTGTCCATTTTGTACACGAAGTGCATCTATTTTTTTGCCGTAACCCTCTCAACTTTTTTGCATATGCTATGTGGGTGAAATGATGATACCATGCCAACTTTCAACCTTTTCAGAGTTCATTTGAAATGCTTTTGAATTTCAGGGTCTTATAGCTAAAAAATCAGTAAATGCATGAAAAATAACAAATAAAGTCTGAAAGGGTTGAAAATTGATGTTGTGGCTTTGAATGGTGCATTTTGAACACACAAAAAGTCTGGAGTTCAAATAAGTTCAAAAAAATGAAATCCCTTTGTAACAGATGAGTTTCCGTATGAAACCTTGATACTTCGAAAGAGATTGTCCGTTTTGTACACGAAGTGCATCTAGTTTTTGCCGTAACCCTCTTAACTTTTTTGCACATGCTATGTGGGTGAAATGATGATACCATGCTAACTTTCAACCTTTTTAGAGTTCATTTGAAATGCTTTTGAATTTCAGGGTCTTATAGCTAAAAAATCAGTAAATGCATGAAAAATAACAAATAAAGTCTGAAAGGGTTGAAAATTGATGATGTGGCTTTGAATGGTGCATTTTGAACACACAAAAAGTCTGGAGTTCAAATAAGTTCAAAAAAATGAAATCCCTTTGTAACAGATGAGTTTCCGTATAAAACCTTGATACTTCGAAAGAGATTGTCCGTTTTGTACACGAAGTGCATCTAGTTTTTGCCGTAACCCTCTTAACTTTTTTGCACATGCTATGTGGGTGAAATGATGATACCATGCTAACTTTCAACCTTTTTAGAGTTCATTTGAAATGCTTTTGAATATCAGGGTCTTATAGCTAAAAAAATCAGTAAATGCATGAAAAAAACAAATAAAGTCAGAAAGGGTTGAAAATTGATGATGTGGCTTTGAATGCTGCATTTTGAACAAACAAAAAGTCTGGAGTTAAAATAAGTTCAAAAAAATGAAATCCCTTTGTAACAGATGAGTTTCCGTATGAAACCCTGATACTTCGAAAGAGATTGTCCGTTTTGTATACGAAGTGCATCCACTTTTTGCCGTAACCCTCTCAACATTTTTGCACATGCTATGTGGGTGAAATGATGATACCATGCCAACTTTCAACCTTTTTAGAGTTCATTATCATAAAATAATTATCAAAGTATTTTCTATTTAAAACATTAAAAGCAAAAAGAATTTTAGAAATGAACTTTTTTTGTTACAAAACTTTAATAGCAAAAAGAATTATCATAAAATAAAATAAGTAAGTAGAAACAAAATAAAATAAAAAAGTAAAAACAAAAAAACTTTAATAAATAAGTAGAAAAAAATAAAATAAAATAAACTCTAAAAAAATAAGTAGGTAGAAATAAAATAAAATAAAATAAATTTTAATGAAATAAAATAAAATAAAATTTAATAAAATAAAATAAATAAACTTTAATAAAATAAATAAAAATAGCAACAGTAAGTATTTTGTTGTAAGTAGAAACAAAATAAAAAATAAAGCAACAAAGAAAACAAAAAAACTGGAAAAAAATATAAAAAATGCCACCTACTGGGCCACGACGGCCTGAATACGACTAGAAACCCAGCTAGTTGGGCCAGGATTCAGGCCCGCGGAAGGCCCAGCAGGCCCACAGGCATAGCAGTGTCATATTAGGCCCATAGGCCTGCAGTTCAGAGGAGTTCGAGAGGGAAGAGGCAGCGGAGCTTATAAACAGGTGCGGGGTTCTCTCAACTAGCGAGGTGAGACTAAACTCCCACCACCACGCCGCTGTGCAAGGCCATTGGTCCCGGTTGGTGGCACGAACCGAGACCAATGCCACCCTTTGGTCCCGGTCCATGGCACCAACCTGGAGCAATGCCCCCCCTTTACTCCTGGTTGGTGCCACCAACCGGGACCAAAGGCCTCTGCTTCCCGCCCTTTGGGCTGCTGAAAAGAGACCTTTGGTCCCGGTTGGTGGCACCAACCGGGACTAAAGGGGGCATTGGTCCCGGTTGCTGCCACGAACCGGGACTAAAGCCTTTGTTATATAAGCCGCCGACGACGCCGCCAGGCTGCCCGAGCTCGCCCCGTCGACGCCGCCGTTGCCCCGCCCCGACCATGCCGCCATCACCCCTGCCCCCCGACCACGCCGCGCGCCCTCGCCGTGCCTCTGCCTCGCCCTGCCCGGCCCGATCGACCACGCCTCCGTTGCCCCTGCCCGACCACGCCGCCGTCACGGCCCTCTACACCGACGCCGTGCCTCTGCCCCTGCCCCGACCACGCCGCACCTCTCCTTGGTCAGGCCGGCGCCGTGCCCCTTCCCCTGTCCTCTCCTCCCTGTTTTTTTCCACATATATATGATGTTTTTTTCCAGATTTTATGTATATGTGTGAGTATATGTATGTGTGTATATCTGATTATATGTCCTTTTTGCAGATTTTTTTGTTCATATATATGATGATTTGTTTTTTGCATTTTTATAAATATGTTATGTTCTTTGTGTATATATGTTCATGTATGCAAAAGATAGATTTTTAGAAAAGTTTTATCTATGTATGTTCTCTGATTTACTGCATTTTAGCTTAGTTTCATTTTTTGAAAAGTTATATATATTTAGGAAGAAGGAAGAGAAGGAAGGAAGAAGAAGAAAAAGTTTTATAAATGGAAAAGTTACATTTTTAGAAAAAGTTTTTTATATCTAGCTAGGAAGAAGGAAGAAAAAGAAAAACTTTTATATATGCAGAAGTTAGATTTTTAGAAAAGTTTTATCTAGGAAGAAGGAAGAAGGAAGAAGAAGAAAAGGAAGAGGAGAGGGAAAAGGAAAATTAGAAGAGGAAGAAATAGAAGAAGAAGGAGAAGAAGAAGAAGAAGAGAGGAAGAAGAGGAGAAAAAAATAAGAAGAGGAAAAAATAAGAAAAAAAAGAGGAGAAGAAGAAAGGAGTAGAGGAGGAGAAGAAAAAAAATAGAATTATTCTATTTTTTCTTCTTCTCCTCTATTCCGTTCTTCTTCTTCTCTTTTTATTCTATTTTTTCTTCTCCTCCTCTATTCCTTTCTTCTTCTCCTCTTTTTTTCTTCTTTTTTTCTTCGATCTCCTCCTCTATTCCTTTCTTCTTCTCTTCTTTTTTTTTCTTCTTCTTCCTCTTCTTATTTTTTATCGGGTATGTCGTTGTCGATATACCCCCTCCCCGATAACTTCGACATGAGGGGGGAAGTCGATATACCCCCTCCCCGATAACTTCGACATGAGGGGGGGGGGGGGTCGAGGGTTCGAGGGGCGAGGGTCGGGAACTAGGGTAGAGGTCACCGAGGGTCGAGGGTCGTCGAGGGTTCGAGGGGCGAGGGGTCGAGGGTTCGAGGGTCGTCGAGGGGCCGAGGATTCGAGGGTCGAGGATCGCCGAGCGTTGTCGTCGAGGCCACCCCGAACCCTTGAAGCGTTGCCGAGGCCACCCCAAACCCTAGAGAAGCGTCGAGGCCACTAATATGATTCCTTGTTGTGATTAGGTAGCTAGGTCTACGTTTGCTACTAATATATCCACCTGCTGTCATGTTTGTATAATAATTGCCATGTTGTAATATTTGCAGAAACAATGGAGCACGGACGAGACGAGGCAGCAGAAGAGGTGTTGGGTGACATAATCTTAGCCGGAGCTGATGTCTTGTCGTATCTTAACGACAATGATGGTCTGGAAGGACAGGGTGAAGAAGCAGGCTACGGTGATCGAACAATGGAGGAGGAAATACATGATTATGATGGCTCCGGTGACCGAATGCCGGTGCAAGAAGGAGACCGTTATGACGGCTCTGGTGACCGAACAGAGTCCGGCCAGGTATATATATTAATTAAGCCTGTGCTGACTAGCTAATTGATGCATTCATTGTTTTGGTATGTATACATATTAATTAACTCTCGTCTTTCTTCTTTTTTCTAGCCCTCCGGATCGAGCACAACTTCAGTAAAGAACGAGGCCCGAAGAAAAAGTTGCGCTCGGATGAAAGGTTTGAGATCACAGCAATCGCGCGCGATGGCCAACCGGTTGAACCCATCCGGACCAAGGAAGCATTTTCTGCTCAGTGCGGGGTTCTTGTTAGGGACAAGATCCCGATCAGCATCCACCAATGGTTTAAGCCTTAGAAGGAAGACCCTGAGGTGTCTTATGTCAACGATATGCAGAAAGATGATCTTTGGACCGCGCTGAAGGCAAATTTCACCCTACCGCTAGAGGAGGATCCGGAGAAGCCAGTTAAAGAGCAATTGATCAAGTCTCATGCTCTTAAGAAGATGGCAGATCTATTCAGGAGGTGGAAGAATGAGCTGAAAACAACGTTTGTCGACAACGAAAAGACACCAGAATTCACCGGCCGGTATGAGAAGATCAGAGATCACTGGCCCGCATTTGTGGCCCACAAGACATCGGACAAGAGTAAGAAGATGTCAGCGACAAACAAGAAAAATGCTTCAAAGAAGGAGCTTCACCATCGCACGGGGTCAGGTGGCTACCTCAAAGCCCGACCGTTGTGGGCCAAGGCTGAGAATGACCTGCTTGATAAAGGGGTCGAACCAGAGACATTGAACTGGCCAAACCGTTGCCGGACTTGGTTCTTCGGGGTTGGCGGAACCTTGGACCGTCTATCAGGGAAGTGTGTTTGGACGAACGAGCAAATGCGAATACCCGCCACGAAGCTTCAGGACTATATCGCCGCAGCGCAGCAAGGGACGTTCGTTCCAGACAGAGAGAACGACGAGCTCACAATGGCCCTCGGGAATCCTGAGCACCCTGGACGGACACGAGGCACGCCAGGCTCTGTTCCGTGGAAGGCTGGGTTTCCGGATGCAGGCGGTTACAAATGCCAGGAGAGGAGGAAGAAAGTGGAGCATACCCAACTGCAGGCGCTGCACGCAAGGGTACAAGCGATAGAGGAACGAGAAGCAGTTCGCAGCAAGCGACCCGCCGAAGCTACCCTGCCATCTCAGCGGAGAAGCAGCGTGGCTTCCACTGAGCTGCTTCAGCTGGAGCCTATCTTCACGGCTCCTGCTAGCTACCCCGTGGATGCTTTCACGGAGTCTCAACATTGCCACCTTATGACGCAATGGCAGAACTTCAAAGTCAAGGCGGCTGTCGGCTCTGTTCGACCTCCTGAACCCAGCGCAACTTTTCACTGCCGTCCAATTCCAGAAGGATATGCTAGGGTGATGGTGGACGAAATAACAGAGGGAATTGAGGACCTCGAGCTTGACCAGCCTACCGGTGAAGGGGAGACTCGGCTGGGTTATGCTCTGAAGACTCCATGCCTATGGCGGAAGGAGCTAGCTCATCAACCTTCCGAACTGGACGCCACCGCCTCCTCCTCCTCCTCCGGCGAGTCAGGGCACTCAGCCTCTTTCTCCGGCGCGTGGCGACACTCTGTAGGAGATATGCCCTAGAGGCAATAATAAATGATATTATTTATCTCCAAGTTCATAATTATGTTTATGTTCAATGATATAACTGCAATGATTCTCGAGTCTGCAATATCCACGAGGCTCGGAGGGAGACTCATATGCACGTGTGGAATAATAAACGGTAAGAAGTATTCCTAGTCTGGCCTCTAAAACTAGCTCAAGTGTTGCATGATGGTTCTGTTTTCCTGATCATGGGCATGTCTATGCCATCAACTTTGAGGGCACAATGTTAAGAGAACATTTGTGTTGAATCGACCCGGATTGATGTTATGCTATGAGATTCATTCGTCACAAGTTAATGGTACATAACACAGAGATGGTTAACGTTTGCATGATTCCTTAGACCATGAGAGTATCGAGTTTCTTCATGCTTGCTTCATGAACTTTGGGGTTTGTTAAACGTCATCCGTAAATGGGTGGTATTACGGCGGCTTACGGGTTCATGGAAAAGTATGTTAAGTAACTTGATAGCTCAAGATTGGGATTTGCTCCTCCGACGATGGAGAGATATTCTCGGGCCCTCTCGGTGTTACGGTATCCATAATCGTCTGGCCAGACACCTTGTGATTTGATCACTGGGATGCCAAAACATGGAAACGAGAAAAGAGAACAAAACCGGTAACGAGGTCACTTGCATGGTGGACAAATTGTTCGTCCACGGGGATGCAATAAATCTCACCTCAAGTGTTTGTGACATATCGCGAAGCAACAGGAATAGCTCACCGCAACTGGAGGTTCATTCGAATATTTATTCGTGTGGGTATAGGGGTCAATATGGGTGTCCACGGCTCCGATGTTGATCATTGATCGGAAGGGGTTCCGGGTCATGTCTATACTTCACCGAACCTATAGGGTCACACGCTTAAGGGTCATCTATCTGTTGAATACTAGACAGGGAGTCTGAGAGAAAATCACCGAAAAAGTTTCGGACAGCGGAAAAGTTTCGCAGAGAGAGGTCATCGGATGAGTTTTGGTGAAACCGAAAAGTTGTTTCGGGATATACTATTAAGTCAAATTGGTTTCGGCACATGCCTGATAATTCTTGGAGGGTGCCAGAGTCATTCTGGAAACTTTCTGGAATTTTCCGGGATAAAAGCTGGAATTGCTCCGGAGCTGCCGGAACCACTTCAGATGCTTTTCGCAGATGAAAATCACTAATCCGGAATTGTTTCGGAACGCGTTGAAAATTATTTGAGTGGGTACTGGAAATGTTCTAAGCCCACATAAATATTTTCAGTTCGAACGGACGCTGAAAAATGTCGTCATGAATAGTAAAAGTGCTTTTTGGGATATTTATGGAAAGCCACCTTTTGGGGCTTTTCCCAAAAGGCTTCTAGAAGGACTTGGGGATCAAGGAACCCCCTTTGGGGGGCCCCCATGAAGGTGGGACGTTGGAGGGTGCAGCTCCTCCATGGGGCTCCACTTGTCATCCCTTTATGCCCTTTATGTGTGACATAAAGTGTGGGCATTTTTGGGTTTTTCATGTGTCCCCTACCCCTTGGGTTTTCCTATAAATAAGATGTGGAGAGGCACTCTCCACACTCACTCTTTCTCACATACAAGTGCCATTGCAATGATCTGGCTTCTCTCTCCCTCCCCGCGAAATAGTTTCGTAGAGCCGAAAGGCTGTCTGGGTTCCGGCAGGAACTAGTTCTGGACGGCGAAGCCCTGCTGGATAGATGACACCGTATGTGTGCAACTCTGTAGAGAGATTCTAATTTCGGTCTTAGTTCGAGAGTGCCTCCCGAAGGGCTGTCCATGTGATCGTCCGAGTTTCAAAGGTCCTCCCGAAGGGCTGTCTGAGTGACCGTCTGAGTTTCGAAGGTTCTACTGAAGGGCTGTCCGCGACACCGTCCAGGGGACTGTTCGACCACCTCCCGGAGGGCTGTCCGAGGGGCAGATGAGGGTATACATCCTCGCGGTTGGGAGGTTGTAAAATCCTAGCTGCAGGGATCTGCACCGCCGATCGTCATCGACTCTACTTCCCGTTGCGCTACGAGTCGGTAACGAAAAAGATCAAACCATGTATGCAGTCTCCATAGTGGTCCTGGGCTGGTGCGTAGGTCGGAATTTTTTTGTTTTCTGCTGCGTTACCCTACAGTGGCATCAAGAGCCATGCTATGCGTAGATGCAGGTTTCGATCTAGAATACATGGAGATGTATGGGTATTGCATAATATAATTAGGTAGTAGATGAGATCTATTGCTGAAAATTATTTATGCGGGTGACAGATGAAATCTGTTACCCGACGTTCTTGTTGCTTCCCTAGAATTTGCGTTTGCTCAATCTCGAGACAGCATGGTGGAATTTGACAAAGTTCTGGCAATCCGTGATCCTGATTGATCATGGAAGTGCTATCAGTTCTTTGGGTTCTGCCGTAGTCAAAAGAAAGATGAAATTCGCAGATGAAAGGGCATTGCAGATATGATCTGCACGGGGGTCATGCGTATGACGAAGTTTAGTATGGGGCTCGAGATTTAATTATCTCGTGTTTCATACACCCCGAGATGTTAATCTAGCAACTTGAATAATCATACTTGATGATAAAACGTTGGTAGCTGCGGTTTAAGTCAAAACCTTAGAAGCCACGAAAATAAAATTTTGCATAAACCGATTAGAGGCGTCTAACTTGGTTTTGCAGGATGTGCATGTGATGTGGTATAGCAATGCTCATAATCAATTTGATTATGTATGAGATGACTATATGATGTAATTGATTAACATGACCTGCGTGTCATGATTCGGCATGATGGCTGGAGCCATATGATTGTCACTTTAATGACCTGCGTGTCAACCTTAAGTAATGCACTTATTTTATTAGCTATAGAGATAGCAATATTATCTGGTGCATCGACAAGGTGGTGGCAATCTTCGTGAAGGTGAACACCGACGCGAATGCCGAAGACGAAGGAATGAAATACTTCTCCGTCAGAAAGGGCTATACCATATCATGCTATTATGAATTGCCTGAGATGTTTATCCCTCATGATGCACCCTTCTTGATTGCGCGGTAGTCGCTTTTTATTAGGGTGATCTCTCACTTAAAATATCAAAGTAGTTAGTGTTCACCCAAGTGTAGCACCATCTGAAATTCGTATCTTTTCGGGGTGCGCCATGTACACATGAGCACGAACGAATCGAGAGGAATGAGGCGGGTGAGGTCAGACCTCGCAGCAAGATCACTTGGTTGTCTTTGACGTTCAGGCAGGAGAGTCCTGAGCTCAGAACACGCCCATCGAAAGATGAACAAGAATCACATAGAGATGTGATCGGCAAGTTGGCCTACCGATTGAAATTCGTGTCATCAGTGATGAACCCGTCAATGGCATCGAATAGAAATATGGATCTTGAATCACTCTAAATCAATTATGAGAGATATTGAATTGAGTGGGAGCGCACTATAGAATTAACTTGTTTAATTCTCAGTGCAATTAATTATGAACACTGTCTAAGTGTTTCTTGCAAAATAGTTGTAGAATAATGGCTCGCGTTTCCACTTCCCTGTTAAAATTGAATAGCTGTTAAATATCTGGTTAAAACTTTACGATTGGTAACGTAATATGAGGATTGTCCTCAAAAGTGCCGAGAAGGACTTTGTCCTATCGCATGCTTTCCGTATCCTCCCGCTAATGCTATGGATCATGTGACTCTCGTCCTTCGATCCAAAAGCTAGAATTCTGTTACGGTCAAATGGAATATGTTTGCTTCCATGAAACCCAAACTTCGAAAGTTGGGATAGTTATATGATATTCATGGAACTGAAAATTATTTTCAGATACAAACAAAGCAATGTTTGTTTGCAAGTATTAGTAAAAGTGTTTACTATGCATTTGACTGTTGGGAAAGGGATCCAGAAGAACGCCTGTCATATAATGAAAGGTGAATAAAACAACAACTTAAAGAGAAAGGAAGTGTCCAAAGGGTGTTAGTATGACTTACACGCCTAGGAAGTCCGGGGCTAACGCCACTCTTAAGTTGGGTGCTTCTTTTGCGAGTAGGAGAAATACTAAAAGTTAAACTGTTAGAAGTATAAAGGCAGAAAGAAAGATGACTGGAATATCCAGCTCATGTATGAATGTCATACAAGTTTTTGATGTATAGTAGGCTGGTCAAAGATATAGTTCTTGGGAATTATGGTTAAACATGTTAATCACTAATTCTTGGGTATTGTGAGTTAATCACAAAGATACCCGCTCGATTGCATTCTGTTGCGAATCAATGTAAGAGCTACTATGGCCTAAAAAGACTAGCCAGAAATGAGGTTAAGGTATACACAGGGAACATAGTAAATGTTACTATACCTTCCATCGATGTATTGCCGTCTGTATTTATTTTCATAATTCATTTAGAGTTTTACAAACTCTAGCCCATTGCATAAGGTATCTTGCAAGAAGGTTGTTCATAAGAGAACTTTTTATGTTCGATGTTATGAATAACACAAGGGCCATACTTTCATTATGAATGAGATGTATGTTATGAATATTGATAATAATACAATACCTCTGGGTTTACTTTCATAATTCATTTTAGAGTTTCTTACACTCTAGCCCATTGCATAATGTTTATTGCAAAAGGGTTGTTCATAAAAGAACATTTGTTGTTCAGTATTATGAATAACATGAAGGGCCATGCTTCCATCCTAGATGGGATGCATGTTATGAATATTGATGGTAAAATGATACATCCATAACACTGACGCTAAATGTCGCAAGACTATGAGAATACCACACATATGTGGCACTACATTTGGTCACATTGGAGAAACCTGCACGGAAAAATTCCATTATGATGGATTTTGATGTCGTTTGATTTTTAATCATCTAACACTTGCAACTTTCCTCCGAAAAGTGAAGTGACTGAAATACTGTTCGCATGCCATAAGGAACGAGCAACAAACTTGTTGATGATCATACATTTTGATGTGTAGTTCAATAAATGTTGTTGCAAGTAGTGGATTAATCTATATTCAGAAATGAATCAAGTAGATATATGGATATTTGCTTGATAAGACGTAAGTCTGGATCTTTTGAAATCATTCAAAAGGTTTTCAAAAATGAAGTAGAAGTTATTGTAACAAGGAAATTATGTTTCTACAATTTGATTGCGGAAAGGAATATCTGAGTTACAAGTTCAGCGAATGTCTGATGAGTTGTGAAAAGAGTTTCATAACTTACACCTCCCGGAACACCACTATGAGTGGAATGTCTGTGAAGATGTAATCAAAACATTTATGACATGGTAAGATCAAAGATGACATAAATAAATTTGCCATTATCACTTTTAAAGAGTAATGCTTTAGAGACTGCGGCTTTTACACTGAAAAGAGCTCCATCAGGTCTGTTGAAATGATGGCATGGTATGGTACGCCCAACCATGTTATATCTTTTCTTAACATTTGGAATATGGGGCTTGTGTAAAAGGTTACAAACCTATTCCAAATCAGACAAGTGCTACTTTGTAAGTTATCCCAAGTCATTGGGTATTCCCCCACCACTATACCGAGGCAAAGGATTTTTGCCACAAAACGGTATGCTTTTAAAGAGAATAGTTCTTGCAAAAGGTAAGTGGGAGGACAGTGCAACTCGACGAGATAACAAGTATCTTCGTCATCACGTTAAAGGAAAGGAACCTTGGGAGTGATTCTAGAGTTTCCTAGTGCGACTGACACGGAAGCCTCTACATTAGATGTATGGACTTCGGTCGAACTTGCAGCTGAACAACGTAGGCAAAGCTCGTGCAAACCTCTCAGGTGTGCAAACGAGATATTGTTGTTAGACAACAGTATACCTATGATACACAAGGAAGCGTTGATGGGCCCTGACTCCGGAATTGGCTAAATGCCAATATAATCCGAGCTAGTTTCCATAAATGATTCAAGATTTAAATCTTGATAAACCCTCCAAAAGACTTGGAGTCTAACGGATTGTAATGGGACTAAAAACTGATACGGATAAAAATGTTTTATCCATTAAGCTCGACTTGTTGCAAGAACAAGTTCAAGGAGTTGACTACAATGAGATTGTCTCACCATAGCAATGCTTAAATTCGGTTCGGGTTAAACTAGCAATTAATACATATTTCAAACATGAGATATGAAACATGGATGACAAAAGAATTTCCATGAAATGGAAATACAACCTAGGACTTGTATGTGATACAATCCAAAGTATTTTGTCAGTCCAGAGTATGCTAGTAAGTATGCAAACTTTAGAGTTCCAGCAATGGACAAAAGAGAGCAAAATGGAGTTGGAATCTTCGTTTTTGATGGAATGGTCAAAGGGGTTTGACTTCATCAATGGGTAACGAAGATGCTTGTGGTTTCAAGAAAGTAAGTGGGAGCATAATAATATTTCTGAAAACCTTGTGTGCTTGACACATTGTTAATTGGAAATAAATTTCTTGACATGAATTAGGACTTCATTTGAAAATAGTTTTTCGATGAAGTGCTTGGGCTAAATAGCCTTGATATTAGGCATAATGATCTATGGAGATAGATTTACCTAATAGGGCTGAGAAAAAATACATATTGACAAGATGCTAAAACCTTTCAGCACTAAGAACGACAAGGAGTGATTCTTGCCAAAGTCACATGGAAAGAGTTTTTTGCAAGAATCGGTGTCCCAAAACACTGATGAGCAAAATACATGATGGAGATTCCACACACTCATGTGTTTGGATTAATCATGTATTCCATGGTATGTAAAACAACCAGATATGTCCAATACTCCCAAGCTGTTGCGAGTATAGATACCAAAGTGATCAAAGTACTGATCATGGGACAACAGTGAAAAAGGATCATTGAGTACTAAAGTAGCACTGATGACATGTTTTCTCGCAAGTGGAGATCATGAAGAGTTCGTTGTAAAAGGTTACATCGATACAATCTTCATCATTTCACCATGCGATTTTCGATTTAAATTGAGGGTTTTGTGTAACACACAATATGGTGGTGCAGTTAGTTGGAAATTGTTCCAAACAAGTTACTGTGGCGAATTCTATAACAGAGGCGAAGTATGTTGCCGCTTTAGAAGCGACAAAGACAAAGATGTTGAATCATATAGTTCATTCATGAACTTAGTATGGTTCCAAGAAGGCTTTGGTCAATGGGACACTATTGCAGATAGTTGCTCCATAACTCAGTCCGAGGAATCAGGTTTCGACCAATGATTCACATATATACAAAGCCAAGTCCGCACAAAATATGAATTTTGTGAAAGCGTGAAAACGCGAGGATATGCAGAGATACACATGGAGCTGAAGTTGTCAGATCCGGTGGACATCAGGCTATACCACATGCGAAGCATTTTTTACACCGGTATGCCATAGGTGTAAAGTGCATTAGCATTAACTAGATTATTGACTCTAGTGCAAGTGGGAGTCTGTAGGAGATATGCCCTAGAGGCAATAATAAATGATATTATTTATCTCCAAGTTCATAATTATGTTTATGTTCCATGCTATAACTGCAATGATTCTCGAGTCTGCAATATCCACGAGGCTCGGAGGGAGACTCATATGCACGTGTGGAATAATAAACGGTAAGAAGTATTCCTAGTCTGGCCTCTAAGACTAGCTCAAGTGTTGCATGATGGTTCTGTTTTCCTGATCATGGGCATGTCTATGCCATCAACTTTGAGGGCACAATGTTAAGAGAACATTTGTGTTGAATCGACCCGGATTGATGTTATGCTATGAGATTCATTCGTCACAAGTTAATGGTACATAACACAGAGATGGTTAACGTTTGCATGATTCCTTAGACCATGAGAGTATCGAGTTTCTTCATGCTTGCTTCATGAACTTTGGGGTTTGTTAAACGTCATCCGTAAATGGGTGGCTATTACGGCGGCTTACGGGTTCATGGAAAAGTATGTCAAGTAACTTGATAGCTCAAGATTGGGATTTGCTCCTCCGACGATGGAGAGATATTCTCGGGCCCTCTCGGTGTTACGGTATCCATAATCGTCTGGCCAGACACCTTGTGATTTGATCACTGGGATGCCGGAACACGGAAACGAGAAAAGAGAACAAAACCGGTAACGAGGTAACTTGCATGGTGGACAAATTGTTCGTCCACGGGGATGCAATAAATCTCACCTCGGGTGTTTGTGACATATCGCGAAGCAACAGGAATAGCTCACTGCAACTGGAGGTTCGCTCGAATATTTATTCGTGTGGGTATAGGGGTCAATATGGGTGTCCACGGCCCCAATGTTGATCATTGATCGGAAGGGGTTCCGGGTCATGTCTATACTTCACCGAACCTATAGGGTCACACGCTTAAGGGTCATCTATCTGTTGAATACTAGACAGGGAGTCTGAGAGAAAATCACCGAAAAAGTTTCGGACAGCGGAAAAGTTTCGCAGAGAGAGGTCATCGGATGAGTTTCGGTGAAACCGAAAAGTTGTTTCGGGATATACTATTAAGTCAAATTGGTTTCGGCACATGCCTGATAATTCTTGGAGGGTGCCAGAGTCATTCTGGAAACTTTCTGGAATTTTCCGGGATAAAAGCTGGAATTGCTCCGGAGCTGCCGGAACCACTTCAGATGCTTTTCGCAGATGAAACTAATCCGGAATTGTTTCGGAACGCATTGAAAATTATTTGAGTGGGCACTGGAAATGTTCTAAGCCCACATAAATATTTTCAGTTCGAACGGACGCTGAAAAATGTCGTCGTGAATAGTGAAAGTGCTTTTTGGGATATTTATGGAAAGCCACCTTTTTGGGCTTTTCCCAAAAGGCTTCTAGAAGGACTTGGGGATCAAGGAACCCCCTTTGGGGGGCCCCCATGAAGGTGGGACGTTGGAGGGTGCAGCTCCTCCATGGGGCTCCACTTGTCATCCCTTTATGCCCTTTATGCCCTCTATGGGTGACATAAAGTGTGGGCATTTTTGGGTTTTTCATGTGTCCCCTACCCCTTGGGTTTTCCTATAAATAGAGGTGGAGAGGCAATCTCCACACTCACTCTTTTCTCACATACAAGTGCCATTGCAATGATCTGGCTTCTCTCTCCCTCACCGCGAAATAGTTTCGTAGAGCCGAAAGGCTGTCTGGGTTCCGGCAGGAACTAGTTCTGGATGGCGAAGCCCTGCTGGATAGATGACACCGTATGTGTGCAACTCTGTAGAGAGATTGTAATTTCGGTCTTAGTTCGAGAGTGCCTCCCGAAGGGCTGTCCATGTGACCGTCCGAGTTTCAAAGGTCCTCCCGAAGGGCTGTCTGAGTGACCGTCCGAGTTTCGAAGGTCCTCTCGAAGGGCTGTCCGCGACACCGTCCGGGGGACTGTTCGACCACCTCCCGGAGGGCTGTCCGAGGGGCAGATGAGGGTATACATCCTCGCGGTTGGGAGGTTGTAAAATCCTAGCTGCGGGCATCTGCACCGCCGATCGTCATCGACTCTACTTCCCGCTGCGCTACGAGTCGGTAACGAAAAAGATCAAACCATGTATGCAGTCTCCATAGTGGTCCTGGGCTGGTGCGTAGGTCAGAATTTTTTTGTTTTCTGCTACGTTACCCTACACACTGCACCTCCTTCTCCGCCTGCGCCGGCGCGCCCGAGCAGGCAGCCTCCTCCTCCGCCTAGTCAGCAAAGGCGGAAGAGACCCACCGCCGCTCTGGCTGCTCCGGCGCGTCGTAGTCCTTCTCCTCCGTCTCGTAAGCAAGGAAAGAAGACAGCCGCAGTCGCTCCGTCTGCTCCAGCGTCTAGCAGTACAGCCAAAGGCGGGAGGCAATACAGATTCGGCCCATCTCTCAAGCCTCTAGAGAAGTTACCATACGAGATGACCGTGGAGGAAAACAAGAAGATCGTGGAAGCCGAAGTGAGGGACTACTTTGAAGGGGTGAAAGCAAAGAAACATCCACCTCCGGAGGAGAAGATAGATCCGGTGAAAGCGAAGCGCACTATCGATGCCCTGAAGCGAGCACCACCTTCTCCGCCGCAATCCAACTATGATCGCATTATTCAAAGGTCATATATGGAAGCGGAGCGGTCGGGAAGTACTATCAGTGATCAAAGGTTAGCAGAACGACGAGCTGGGAAAAAATTGCCCAGCTCAGCGAACAAGCGAGCCAATCGTGCCCCCCGCTCAAGGTGTCTAGCGATATCGTCGCTAATCATCCGGAGATTTTGCCCAATACCAATCTTGGAGATTACCTGCCCGACGATGTACATTATGATTTCTTGGAGGTGGACGAACACAAATACCATTACGGGAAGCCTCTCGTCAAAGATGAAAGATTTCTAACAACGATGATGCCAAGATTCCATGATTGGTACATGAAAACCTGCAGAGAGTCTGGGGGGATGAATACATTGACGCTGAGAGTTAAAGAGGAGCATGACCTCGTTGGAATTGATCTGTTGTCTGTTCCATTTGAGGAGTTCTTCCAGTTTTTCAATCAAAAGGCCCTCGATAAATTAACGGCCACTTGCTACTGTCTGTAAGTACTACTTCTGTCATTAAGTCTCTATATATAGCTTAGCTCTTTCATTGCATGTATATATAATTATCCTCACTATATTTTGCAGATTGAAGATCGCCGAATTGAAGAAAAGACAAATCGGTGATATTGGGTTCATTAACACAAATCTCATAGATCAATTTACGGTTGAATTTCAAGCCAAAGATACCGAGGCCAACTTGCTACGATCGTTGATAATAATCAAAACAAAGATATAGTACTCTTTCCTTACAACTTCAAGTGAGTGTTACTGTCTTGTGCATATTCGGTTTCCCTATTAGTCGAGGTTATAGTAATGTAATTGATGAGTTATGCATGCATGCGCAGGTTCCACTATATTCAACTAGAGATTAAGCTTGAGCAGGGACTAGTAACCATCTTAGACTCGAGACGAAAAGATCCCCAGGAGTATGCGGACATGACTGAAATGCTCGAGAAGTAAGTTAAATCAATCTTTAGCGCACCATATCGGCAACTTTGTTCACTTCCTGATATCAAGTAATTGTTTTCTTTGTTTGGCAGAGTTTGGAAAAAATTCACCGCAAAAGCTCCGCGACTGCCGGGGAAGCTGCGATTTAGACACCCGAAAGTAAGTACTACTAGCTAGTTCCGCGCATCTCCTAGTTATTCAAGCGCTAGTTTTATAAATACCATTTAGCATGCTTGCTTATCAGTTTGATTTACCTCTATTTCTTGTAAAATGGTTGTGGCAGGAAGCTGGGAATAATTACTGTGGATACTATGTTTGCGAGTCCATCCGCCACACGACCTGTGAGCGGGGCTACTCTAAAAAATAATATGAAGTGCGTAAGCAATAAATATTCACAATTTTATTTTATTACCATCATTTGTGTTGAGTTTCATTAATTCATATATATGTATTGACCCCCTTCTTCAAATTAATAGATGTTTCAGATGCGGGATGAACTCCTAGCACCAGATCGCATGCGAGTAATTCAAGAGGAATTGGTGGCATTCTTTCTTGACCACGTGATCAATAAAGACGGAGAATACCATGTGGACCCTAAGTTCATATATAATTAGGGGATTATATTGTAAGAGATCTTATATTGTATATATGTAGCCCGTAGCGTCGGATAGATATACGAAAACTTGTTGTTCGACCAATCTCTCGGAGAAGGAGAGGTCGATATCACTTCTCTCTGTATGCATATGTTCATGACGATCTTCTGTATTTAATGGTTTCCTTCATTTGCTTACTAGCTAACGTGTCGAGTCCTCTCTATACGTATAGTACGTAGCGTCGACCAAGCACGGAGATAAGAGAGGACACTTCTCTCTATTAATTAGCTAGCTAACACAATATATGAAACACCTAAATTAACCCCCCAAAACCCCCTAAACCCACCCCCTTTTAAAAAAAACAAAAACCTCATCTCCTGCCAGCTGCTGACGCGTGGATGCCTTTTGGTCCCGGTTGGTGCTACCAACCGGGACCAAAGGCCCTCCTGCCTGGGCTCGCCGCAGCGGCCACGTGGAGGCCATCTGTCCCGGTTGGTGTAAGAACCGGGACTAAAGGTATAGAGTACCGACCCTTTAGTCCCGGTTCCCCAACCGGGACAACTGGGCCTTACGAACCGGGACAAATGGCCCTTTTTTCTACAAGTGGCTTGACGTGCTAGTGCATGCGGATGGGGCACATGTGGTTGGTGCAATGCACCAGCTGCACGTCGAGCTTCACTGTTTCTACATTTTTTCTGTTTCTTATTTTCATTTTTTTCTTTCCTGTTTTTACTTTTTTTGTTTATGTTTATACTATTTATTTTTTACTTTTTCCTTTTTCCATATTTTATTTTTTTGGTATGATAAAAAAGTTCACTGCATAAAAAATGTCCAATTTGTATTACAAAAATGTTCATCTTATATTAAGAACATGTTGATAGTATATGAAAAAGCTCAACATGTATTATAAAAATGTTCATTGTATATTAAGAACTTTTTCAATGGTATATTGAGAACAACACGGTATAGTGAACTGGGATCTACAGTACTGGGTTACGACCCCCCCCCCCCCCCCGACGTTCTTTTTTACTAGGTATATTTGTGATCTGGCCTAGCCCATCAGAGATATGTCTAGAAGCCACAACCCACTTTCAGCACCGCTCGGCATCACAGATCGAGAGGTGGTTCCTATATGACGTCTGATAGTTGAAGCATAAACAATAATTAGGCCGGCCCCACTATGTAGCGTATATAAACAAAAGAAGAAAAAAGAGCACTGCCAGAGATCGATCCCAGGATGCCTGCCACTTAAAGGTTACGAGGCAGACACATATTACTGGTACCCATGAAACAGGCTAGCCACTGCACCACCTATCAGGTCGTGTTTTACTACTCGAACGCGTGCTATTTAAGGCTGCATTCGGTTGACAGGTGTTTGAAGGGTATTTCACAAGGATTGAAGGGGATTAAGTCCCATACAAGTCAAATTCCCCCAAATTCCCCTCCAATACCCTTGGGACAGGGTGTAACCGAACAAAGCTTACAGGATATGAGACGGACGCGTACTACTGGTTCCCATGTATATAAGGTCTGTATTTATTCATTTTCTTTTGTTTATTCTTCTTCTCCCAGTTTTTTCATTTTCCTTTTCCTTTGGTTTATTTTGTTTATTTTTTGGTTTTTCAGTTCCTTTTTTATTTTCATTCTACATTCTTATATACTTGTTCAATAGTTTTAAAATATTTGTTCAACACTGAATACATGTTCAACATTTTTCAAGTACATGATCAACAATTTTTGAAATATTTGCTTAAATTTTTTTGAAACAATTGTTTGACATTTCTCATATACTTGTTCAACATTTTTATATACATGATCAACAATTTCTTAAATACTTGTTCAACATTTTTATATACATGATCAGCATTTGTGAAATACTTGTTTAACATTTTTTAAATGTTTGTTCAACATTTTTATATACATGATCAACGTTTTTTTCAAATACTTGTTCAACACTTTTTCAAATACTTGTTCAACATTTTTATATACATGATCAACGTTTTTTCAAATACTTGTTCAACACTTTTTCAAATACTTGTTTAACATTTTTAAAATATTTTTTCAACAATTTCTAAATATTTTTTTGAAGATTATTTTCTGGTAATTTATATTTAGAATATTTTAAAGTACAAATAAATTTACAAAAATAAAAGTAAAAATAAAAACATAAAACATAAAAGAATAGGAAAAAGAGGTTGTGGCCTACGGTGCTCATGGGTAGCCAGCTTGCTCACCCCTACAGCGAGTCTGAAGCCAGACTCGCTTGAAACGAGATATAGGGGAATATCCTATTTGCCATGCAAGTTGTCTGGCGGACGCACATGGAGATCGAACGAGCGTTCAGGCGTGGGCCGGCCCGTGAAATGTTTCGACTTGGATGGATCTTTCAGCGCTGTTTGCAGAGATTCTTTCGGTATTTTCTTAGGTGCCTCAGTGATCAAGACTCAGGGAATTGTGGATCCTGCTACTCTCGAACCTTTGGCGTGTCGGGAAGCGCTTGCACTAGCATCTGACTTGTATATTTCCCGTGCAGTTATTGCTTCCGATTGTCAAGGAATGATCTATGACATAAACAACGGCACAGTAGGTACGTTTGCCAGTACAATCAAGGAGATTAAAGAGACGGCAAGGGACTTTGATCACTGTACCATCTTCGAGGGTAGATCTACCAATCTCGAGGCACACAGCCTCGCTAAGCATGCTTTCGTCCTAGATTTATGGGCGCCACTTGTGGCTTATAAAACCACCAGATCTTCATTGTATTCCTATGAACTTTTCTTGATTAAATAAAGTGTGTTTAGACTAAAAAAAGGAACCGCTTGTTCCCAGCCGGTTTATTCTGGTTTTGGGAATCTTCTAGGAGCTTCCTAACACTTTTTTCTCTGTTTCTTATCCGGTTTTTCGTTTTCATTTTTCCTGTTTATTTTTTTCCTCTCTATCTTTTCCTTTTTTGTTTTTTCAAGTATTATTTTTAATCTTTTTTCGTTCTTTCTGTTTCCATTCTTTATTTTTACTCATCTTCACTTTTCCATTTTTCATAATTTTTAAAATATTCAAACTATTAAAATTTTGTTTGCATTTAAAAAATATTCATTTTCACAAAAATGTTCGAAGTTTTAAAAATTGTTTGCACTCTGAAATATATGTTGAAAGTTTAAAAAAAAAATTCTAGTTCTCAAAATAATTGTTCATGTATTCAAAAAAGTTCACATTTTCAATTTTTTTTAGAGTTTTCAAAAGGTTCTCCGTTTTAAAATTTGTTCTTCAATTTTCAAAAATGTTCGTGCTATCTAAATTTCTTTCTTTCAATAATTTGTTCTGTTTATCAAATCCTTCACAAATTCATAATTCATAATTCATAATTCATAATGCTTCACAAAAATGTTCGTGCTATCTAAATTTCTTTCTTTCAACAATTTTTCGGTCCTACTAAAAATTGTTCATTTTTTATTTCTGTTTTTATTTTCCATTTTCCATTTCTTTTTTCGTTTCAGTTTCTTTTTTCCCCTGTTTCTTTTGTTCGAAAATTTCAAATATTTGTTTGAAATTGCAAAAAAGATTCTCACTTCCTAAATTTGTTCAAATTTTGAAAAAAGTTAGGAATATTTAAAAATGGTCTTCTTTGTCAAATTTATTCAGAATTTCAAAAATTGTAACAATTTCAAAAGGATATTCGTGTTTGAAAATAAATATCATATTTCCTATATTAGTTCACAATTTCATTAACTTTACAGTAATTTAAAAATGTTCTCATTTTCAGAAAAAAATCAGAATTTAAAAAATTGTTGTTGTTTTCAAAATATGTTCACAATTCAGAAAATATTCATGTTTCGAAAAAATGTCCTTGTTTTCGAAATTTGTTCACTATTTCAGGAAAAAAATTAGGTTTCAATTTTTCAAAGGAATATTTTCCAAATCTGAACTTTGCGGTGTATTCTTATAGTGTCTTGTGCCTTTATTTTCAGCAGCCATTGTATGGCGTAGTGGCTAAAGGCTCGCATTAAGAAATCTGTCGTACTCGGCAGTTTTCCAGGTATTTTTTTGCTATGGCGTGATAGGAAACAACAAACGGGCGCGTCGGGGGCTTGCCCAGTCACGCGTCGGTGGACTCTGCGTCGTATAGGAGGTCACAGAGAGGGAAAATTCTATTCGCCGCTGGCTGCGGCAAACTGTCGAGCGATCGCACAGGGACAGCGCAGCGAGCGACAGAAATGGGCCGGCCCAGACATAATGCGTCCAAACTAGTTTTATTCCCAGAACCGGGTTTTTCTTCCTGTATCGTTTTTTTCTGGTTATTTTTCGGCTTTCTATTGTTTTTTATTTCTCTTTTTTTGTTTCTGTTTCTTTTTCATTTTTTCGTTTTTTATTTCTTTTTTCAAGTTTATTTTTCTTTTTCAGAATATGTTCGTAGTTTTACAAAATGTTTATGATTTTCTTTTTTATTTCCATTTCTTTTCTTCTCTTCCTTTAAAAAAAAATCAAAAATTTAGATTTTGTTCGTGTTTCCAAAAAATGTTAAGTTTTTGAAAAAATGTTCTCAAAATTCAAAATTTGTTCTCGTTACACAAAAAAGTACAAAACTTCTGAAATTCAGAAAATGTACTGAATTTCAATTTTTTGGTCACATATTCAAAAAATGTTCGCGCTTCCAAATTTGTTCAGGATTTTAAAATATCTCTCTCCGTTTCAAAATATGTTTTCAAGATTCAAAAAAATGTTCATGCTTTAAAAAATTGTTCGGACTTCCAAATTTGTTCGGAATTTTTCAAAATTTCTCTCCGTTTCAAGATATGTTCTCAAGATTCAAGAAACGTTCGTGCTTTAAAAAATTGTCCGCGCTTCCAAATTTGTTCAGGATTTTTTAAAGTTGTTCATGTTTCAAAGTTTGTTCTCAAGATTCAAAAAATGTTTGGGAATTGAAAAAAATGTTCTAGCTTTCCAAATTTGTTCACAAATTCAATAATAGTTCATATTTTTCAAAAAAATTCACAAATTCAAAAAATGTTCTGGAAGTTTTAAAAATATAATCATTTTTATTTTTTGTTCACAAATTCAAGAAATGTTCCCCTTTTTCAAATTTGATCACATCATCAAAATGTTCCTGTTTTACAAATTTTGTACGAAAATTCGGAAAATGTTTTTATTTTGAAGAAAATATTCATAATTTTGAAAAATTCAGTTGTAGGAGGTCGTTGGTTCGACCCAATAAATTGTCTGTAGTCTTTAACTGTCGCGCTGCTAACTGAACATGAGAATGTCTACATAGCAGTGGTTTGCACGGCAGGCCAATTAGTGCGAAGTCGTGAGTTCAAGTTACAGTGCTAGCGCTAAATTTTTTTTTGCGATTTTTCATCTCGGGAACGTTCCGCCGCGTGCCACTGTAAATGGGCCGGTCCACGCTAGCCGCTCCTGTGCGAAGCGCCGGCATTTCGCCGCAGCGAGCGGCCTATAGGAGGTCTCCGCAGAGAGACCTCCTCACTGGCGCATAAACCAAACCAGCGCCCACTCGCCTGCGTACATGGGCCGGCCAAGAACGAGCCGAAGAGATCGCTCCCGACGAGCGCTTTCCCAGCTTCCCTGATCGATCATTTGTGGTTGACCGGTCAACCCTTAAGGGGTCAACCATTGAGCATTAACTTTTTTAGGTAAAAATCAATTACTCAGAAAAATAAAGAATTCAAATTTAAAAAATCACATATTACGAAAAGTTCATCAAAATTCTGAAAAAAGTTCAAAAAATTGAAAACAAATCATTGACTATGAAAAAATTGGAAAAAGGTTCACCAATTTTGAAAAAAAGTGCATTGAATTTCAAAAACATCATAAAACCCAAAAATAGTGCACAAATTTGAAAAAAGTTCATCGATTTCAAAAAAAGTTCAACGACTTTGGAAAAAGTTCATCCATTTTGAAAATAAGTTCATCGAATTCGGAAAAATGTTCACAAATTGAAAAATTGTTCATCAATTTTCAAGAAAAAGTTCATCTAATTTGAAAAGTTCAACAATTTTCAAAATAGTTCGCCGAATTTTAAAAAAATCGACAAATTTTTAAAAAGTTCACAAATTTGAAAAATGGAAAAAAAAGAAAAAAAGAATCTTAAATAAAAACGAAAAACGAAAAACTAAAAGGAACTATAAAAAGAAAACGAGAAAATATAAAAATAATAAGAAAAGGGAAAGGGAAAGGGAAAAAAGGAAAGAAATAGGAAAGAAAAAACAGATTCTGGACACGATTGAAGAAAAGGAATAGATAAAAAAAATCATGAAGAGGTGCCGTAGCGTAGTGGTTACTACACCTTGTATCGTACGTTTAGGTCGTGGTTAGAATCTTGGTGCCGTATTTTTTTTTGGAGTTTTCAACAGGAAGAAAAAAGTAAACTGGGCCGGTTCCTGCCCGGTTTTAGGGACCTTCTAGAAGGTTCCATGAACCTGTTTTTTTTCTTTTTTAACCGGGTTATACTATTTTCTTGCATTTTTTTCTTATTCTTTTTTCTGCTTATTTCTTTCTATTCATTTTTCATTTTTGCAGTTTCTTTTCTCTGTTTTCCTTTTACTATTTCTTTTCTTTGTTTTCCTTTTTGTAGTAAATAAAAAGTCCATCGTGTATTAAAAATATGTTCATTGTATATTAAGAAAATATTCAACTGATATTATGAAAAAGTTCGCCATGCATTACAAAAATATCTATATTGTATTACAAAAATGTTCATCGTATATTAAAAAATTGTTCACCTTGTATTTGAAACTTGTTCATCATATATTAAGAAATTGTTCAACATATACTACAAAATATTCATTGTGTATTTTGAAATAGTGTTCTGTTTAAAAAAATTGTTCGGTGTATATTACAAAAAAAAATCAATGTATATTTAAAAATTGTTCATCCTACATAAAATGTTTTTCAATTTTTAAAATATACAATATTGCGACCAATAGATATTTTGTTGCAATAGGTAGCCAGTGTTTTCCAACAATATTTGTGACTAAGGCAACGTCTCACAGGTGTCGCAATATTTTTCCGAATATTACCACGAATAGATATTCTGTTGAAATACCTAGTCTCTATTGCAACAAAATGACTGTCTCGCACAACGTAATTTGTTTGTTGCAATATCACTACCATGTTGCAACGACGATGTAGTTTGTTGCAATACAGGGCCTCTATTTCGACAAAAATGACTCTTTATCGCGACCAAACTCAGTTGTGGCAGTACGTGCATTCTATTACCACAACTATGGAATTTGTTGTAATATTGTGTTCTATTGCAACAAAAGATTGTTGTAGCAATAAATTTTGTTGCAATAGACCAGAATCCTTGTAGTGCGCCGGGTGTCAGCGCTCGCTTGGAGTCGGCACCGATGCACCCATCGCTGTGGCTCAGCTCGTCGTACTCGATACACATCACCGACATCATAAGTGTGGCTGTCTCCTCATGGCCTACCGTCGATGTTGCCCTCTACATTGTGCGACGCACCGCCATTCTTGGAGGTAGCCCCCCCCCCAAAAGATTAGAGTGGGGATTGGTAATTACTTTGGATGGTCATCTCAATTACAAACAATTGGATGGTTATCTCAGTTACGGGCAATTAGCATTTTTGAGAAATAGTGGTCATCTTGTTCATACATGCGACCATTACAGGTACACTACTTTTGATCTAAGATCCAAAAATAAAAATACAAAGAAACTTGCATCTAATTAAGGATTGCAATTAAATCATTTGAAGATATCTTCTTTGCAAGATAGATAAAGTACTCGCAAGACCAAAATGCCCCTACCTACCAGACTGCGTTGTCTTTTACAAAACTAATGGGAAAATTATGCCACCATGATGCATCAAGCACGTCGAGGCAGCGGTGATGATGGAAGAACACAGTGAAGCGGAGTTGGGCAGGTAAGGGTAGGAGTCCGGCGGCGGCATCTTGCACTCATCGCCGTTGAAGTAGATCTTGCACAGGAACGCCCATCCCTGGCTGAAGGTGAACGTGTTGTCGTCCTTGCGCATGAGCACCTCCGACTGCATGTTGCCAAACGGGCCGGCCTCCATGAGCAGGTCGTTGTAGAGCTTGAGACCGTAGAACATGCCAGTGTCGTTGTTGTTCCCATAGGGGAGTAGGGGCTTGTACTGAAAGCTAAAGACCTCGGTGACGTTGTTGAGGTTGGGGTGCGGCGCGACGAGCGTCCACTGCGTGTAGTTCATGCGGTAGTTGAAGTTGGTGGCGGCGATCTTGGCACACCATTAGTCCTTGTAGTTGAGTTTGACGTGACAGTGCACGCGGATGGGACACATGTGGTTGGTGCAATGCATGAGATGCACACCGTCCTTCTTGGGCGTGTTCACACCGGCGCTCAGGGCCCGCTTGGAGTCGTCGGCCATGCACCCGTCACTGTGGCTCTTGCTGCTGCCATGCGCCATGGCAAGTGTGGCTGTCTCTACATGGCCTACCGTCGGTGTTGCCCTCTACATTGTGCGCCGCACCGCCATTCTGGGAGGTACCCCCCTCCTTAATAGATTAGAGCAGGGATTGCTAAGTATTTGATACGTCCATTTGCATCATGTTTTCTTACTGTTATTTATAATGTTTTTATCCATAATAATGCTTTTTGGAGTAATTCTAATGCCTTTTCTCTCATAATTTACAAGGTACACACAAAGAGGGAGAATTCCGGTAGCTGGAAATCTGGAGCTGGAAAAGCTACGTAAGGCCACCTATTCTGCACAACTCCAAACAAGCAGAAACTTGACGTGGATCTTTTATGGAATATATAAGAAATATTGGAGCCAATAACAACTAGAGGGGGGCCACCAGGTGGGCACAGCCGACCTTGGCGCGCCAGGCCCCCCAGGCGTGCCCTGGTGGGTTGTGGCCTCCTCGGCCCACCTCCGGTGCCCATCTTCTGGTACATAAGTCATTTTGACCTAGAAAAATAAATAATAAGAAGTCTTTAGGGATGGAGCGCCGCCATCTCGAGGTGGAACTTGGGCAGGAGCACTTTTGCCCTCCGGCAGAGCGATTCCGCCGGGGGAACTTCCCTCCGTGAGGGGGAAATCATCATCATCATCATCATCACCAACAACTCTCCCATCTTGGGGAGGGCAATCTCCATCAACATCTTCAACAACACCATCTCATCTCAAACCCTAGTTCATCTCTTGTATTCAATCTTGTTACCGGAACTATAGATTGGTGCTTGTGGGTGACTAGTAGTGTTGATTACATCTTGTAGTCGATTACTATATGGTTTATTTGGTGGAAGATTATATGTTCAGATCCATTATGATATTTAATACCCCTCTGATCATGAGCATGTTTATCATTTGTGAGTAGTTACTTTTGTTCTTAAGGTCACGAGAGAAATCATGTTGCAAGTAATCATGTGAACTTGATATGTGTTCGATATTTTGATAGTATGAATGTTGTTATTCCCTTAGTGGTGTCATGTGAACGTTGACTACATGACACTTCACCATATTTGGGCCTAAGGGAATGCATTGTGGAGTAGCAATTAGATGGTGGGTTGCAAGAGTGACATAAGCTTAAACCCCAGTTTATGCGCTATTCCGTAAGGGACCGATTGGATCCTAGAGTTAATGCTATGGTTAGAATTTATTCTTAATACTTTTCTCGTATTTTACGGATGCTTGCGGGAGGGTTAATCATAAGTAGGAGGTTTGTTCAGGTAAGAACAACCCCTAAGCACCGGTCCACCCACATATCAAATTATCAAAGTAGCGAACACAAATCAAACCAACATGATGAAATTGACTAGATGAAATTCCCGTGTACCCTCAAGAACGCTTTGCTTATCAAGAGACCGTTTTGGCCTGTACTTTGCCTCAAAAGGATTGGGCTACCTTGCTGCATACTTGTTACTATTATCGTTACTTGCTCCTTACAAATTATCTTGCTATCAAACTACTTACAATTTCAGCACTTGCAGACATTACCTTACCGAAAACTACTTGTCTTTTCCTTCTGCTCCTCGTTGGGTTCGACACTCTTACTTATCGAAAATATCTACAATTGATACCCTATACTTGTGGGTCATCAAGGCTATTTTCTGGCGCCGTTGCCGGGGATTGATGCGCCTTTGGTAAGTGGAATTCGGTAAGGAAACATTTATATAGTGTGCTGAAATTTATTGTCACTTGTTACTATGGAAAACAATCCTTTGAGGGGTTTGTTCGGGGTATCTTCACCTCTTATGGAACCACAATTAGTTACCCCTCAACCTACTGCACCTACTGAAAATATTGAATATGAAATTCCTTCGGGTATGGTAGAACAACTGCTAGCTAATCCTTATGCAGGAGATGGAACCGAACATCCTGATATGCACTTGATATATGTGGAACAAATTTGTGGATTGTTTAAGCTTGCAGGTTTACCCGGAGATGAGGTGATGAAAAAGGTTTTCCCTTAATATTTGAAGGGAAAAGCATTGGCATGGTATAGGCTATGCGATGATATTGGATCATGGAATTGGAATCGTTTGAAATTGGAGTTCCACCAAAACATTTATCCTATGCATCTAGTTCATCGTGATCGGAATTATATATATAATTTTTGGCCTCGTGAAGGAGAAAGTATCGCTCTAGCTTGGGGGAGGCTTAAGTCAATGTTATATTCATGCCCCAATCATGAGCTCTCAAGAGAAATTATTATCCAGTTTTTTATGCTTGGCTTTCTCGTAGTGATCAAACCATGCTTGATACTTCTTGTGCTGGTTCTTTTATGAAGAAGACTATTGAATTCCGGTGGGATCTTTTAGAAAGAATTAAACACAATTCTGAAGATTGGGAACTCGACGAAGGTAAAGAGTCAGGTATTAACCTTAAGTATGATTGTGTTAAATCTTTTATAGATACCGATGCTTTTCAAAAGTTTAGCACTAAATATGGACTTGACTCTGAGATAGTAGCCTCCTTTTGTGAATCATTTGCTACTCATGTTGAACTCCCCAAAGAGAAGTGGTTTAAATATCACCCACCTATTAAAGAAGAAATTAAAGAACCGGTACCCGTTAAAGAAGAAACTATACTTTATAATGTTGATCCAGTTGTTCCCTCTGCTTATATTGAGAACCCACCTTTTCCTGTTAGGATAAAGGAACATGCTAAAGTTTCAACTGTGGTTAACAAAAGCTATATTAGAACACCTAAACCTGATGAACAAATTAAAGTAGAACCTAGCATTTGGTTAAAGATCTCTTGGAAGAAGATATTGATGGGCATGTTATTTACTTTTGTGAGGAAGCTGCTAGAATTGCTAAACCTGATAGAAAAGATAAACACAGACCTGTTATTGGCATGCCTGTTATTTCAGTTAAAATAGGAGATCACTGTTATCATGGTTTATGTGACATGGGTGCTAGTGTGAGTGCTATTCCTTACACTTTATATCAAGAAATTATGAAAGACATAGCACCTGCTGAGATAGAAGAAATAGATGTTACTATTAAACTTGCTAATATAGACACCATATCACCAATTGGGATTGTTAGAGATGTTGAAGTCTTGTGTGGGAAAATAAAATACCCTACTGATTTTCTTGTTCTTGGTTCCCCACAAGGTGACTTCTGTCCCATTATCTTTGGTAGACCTTTCTTGAACACAGTTAATGCTAAGATAGATTATAAGAAACAAACTGTCCAGCTCTTCATGAAAAGATAGACCAATTAATAGTTAGCTTTGGTGATGAGTCTCATGAGTTTAATTTTTCCAAGTTTAGTAGAAATCTTCATGAAAAGGAATTGGCTAGTAAGGATGAATTAATTGGTCTTGCTTCTATTGTCATGTCACATACTGATCCTTTAGAACAATACTTGCTAGACCATGAAAATGATTTACATATGCATGAAAGAAATGAAATAGATAAGATTTTCTTTGAACAACGTCCTCTGCTTAAACACAATTTGCCTATTGAAACTCTTGGAGGTCCTCCTCCACCTAAAGGTGATCCTGTGTTTGAATTAAAACAATTGCCAGGCACTTTGAAATATGTTATCTTGATGAAAAGAAAATATATCCTGTTATTATCAGTGCTAACCTTTCCGAACATGAAGAAGAAAGATTGTTGAAAGTTCTAAGGAAGCACCGGGCTGCTATTGGATATACTCTCGACGATTTAAAGGGCACTAGTCCCATTCTATGTTAGCACAAAATTAATATGGAACCTGATGCTAAACCCGTTGTAGATCACCAACGTCGGTTAAATCCGAAGATGAAAGAAGTGGTAAGAACGAAAATATTAAAACTTCTGGAAGCAGGTATAATTTATCCTATAGCTGATAGTAGATGGGTAAGTCATGTTCATTGTGTCCCTAAGAAAGGAGGTATAACTGTTGTTCCTAATGATAAGAATGAACTTATTCCACAAAGAATTGTTACAGGCTATAGAATGGTAATTGATTTTAGAAAATTAAACAAAGCAACTAGAAAATATCATTACCGTCTGCCTTTTATTGATCAAATGCTTGAAAGATTATCTAAGCACACACAGTTTTCTTCCTTGATGGATATTCTGGCTTTTCACAAATACCTGTTTCTCAACCTGATCAAGAAAAGACCACTTTTACTTGTCCTTTTGGAACCTATGCTTATAGACGTATGCCTTTTGGTTTATGTAATGCACCTGCTACCTTTCAAAGATGTATGATGGCTATATTCTCTGACTTTTGTGAAAAGATTGTTGAGGTTTTCATGGATGACTTCTCTGTTTATGGGAAGTCTTTTGATGATTGTTTAAGCAATCTTGATCGAGTTTTGCAGAGATGTGAACAAACAAATCTTGTCTTGAATTGGGAGAAGTGCCACTTTATGGTTAATGAAGGCATTGTCTTGGGTCATAAAATTTCTGAAAGAGGTATTGAAGTGGACTAAGCTAAGGTTGATGCAATTGAGAAAATGCCATGTCCTAAGGACATCAAAGGTATTCGTAGTTTCCTAGGTCATGCTGGTTTCTATAGGAGATTTATCAAAGACTTTTCTAAAATTTCTAGGCCTCTTACTAATCTTTTGCAAAAGGATATTCCTTTTGTTTTTTATGATGATTGTCTTGAAGCCTTTGAAACACTCAAGAAAGCCTTAATTTCTGCACCTATTGTTCAACCACCTGATTGGAACTTGCCTTTTGAAATTATGTGTGATGCTAGTGATTATGCTGTTGGTGCTGTTCTAGGACAAAGAGTTGATAAGAAATTGAATGTTATTCATTATGCTAGTAAAACTCTAGACAGTGCTCAAAGAAATTATGCTACTACTGAAAAAGAATTCTTAGCAGTGGTGTTTGCTTGTGATAAATTTACATCTTATATTGTTGATTCCAAAGTAACTGTTGACACAGACCATGCTGCTGTTAAATATCTTATGGAAAAGAAAGATGCTAAACCTAGACTTATTCATTGGGTTCTCTTGTTACAAGAATTTGATTTAGATATCATTGATAGGAAAGGAGATGAGAACCCCGTAGCTGATAACTTGTCTAGGCTTGAAAATGTGCTTGACGACCCACTACCTATTGATGATAGTTTTCCTGATGAGAAGTTAGCTGCAATAAATGTTGCTAATGGTACTCCTTAGTATGCTTACTATGCTAATTACATTGTTGCTAAATATTTTCCACCTAGCTTTACATACCAACAAAAGAAAAAAATTCTTCTATGATTTAAGACATTACTTTTGGGATGACCCACATCTTTATAAAGAAGGAGTAGATGGTATTATTAGACATTGTGTACCTGAGCATGAACAGGATCAAATCCTATGGAAATGTCACTCCGAGGCTTATGGAGGGCATCACGCTGGAGATAGAACTGCTCACAAGGTACTGCAATCTGGATTTTATTGGCCTACTCTCTTCAAGGATGCCCGTAAGTTTGTCTCATCTTGCGACGAATGACAAAGAATTGGTAATATCGGTAAGCGTCAAAAAATGCCTATGAATTATTCACTTGTTGTTGAACCATTTGATGTTTGGGGATTTGATTACATGGGACCTTTTCCTTCCTCTAATGGGTATACACATATTTTGGTTGCTGTTGATTATGTTACTAAATGGGTAGAAGCTATTCCAACCAGTAGTGCTGATCACAACACCTCTATTAAAATGCTTAAGGAAGTTATTTTCCCAAGGTATGGAGTCCCTAGATATTTAATGACTGATGGTGGTTCACACTTTATTCATGGTGCTTTCCGTAAAATGCTTGCTAAGTATGATGTTAATCATAGAATTGCATCACCCTATCATCCTCGGTCTAGTGGTCAAGTTGAACTTAGCAATAGACAAACAAAATTAGTTTTGCAAAAGACTGTCAATAGGTCCAGGAAGAATTGGTCTAAGAAATTAGATGATGTACTTTGGGCTTATAGAACAGCATATAAAAATCCTATGGGTATGTCTCCTTATAAAATGGTTTATGGAAAAGCTTGTCATTTGCCTCTTGAGTTAGAACATAAAGCATTTGGGCAGTTAAAGAACTCAATTATGATTTCAAACTTGTTGGTGAAAACAGGTTATTTGATATTAGCTCATTAGATGAATGGAGAACCCAAGCATATGAAAATGCAAAGTTATTCGAAGAAAAAGTTAAAAGATGGCATGACAAAAGAATCCAAAAGCGTGAGTTTAAAGTCGGAGAATATGTTCTTTTGTACAACTCTCGTTTTAGTTTTTTTGCAGGAAAGCTCCTCTCAAAATGGGAAGGCCCATATGTCATCGAGGAGGTTTACCGGTCTGGTGCCATGAAAATAAATAATTCTGAAGGTACTAACCCGAAGGTTGTCAATGGACAACAAATAAAGCATTATATCTTAGGTACGCCTATTAATGTTGAAAGTAATATTATCCAAACTCTGACACTGGAAGAACATATAAAAGAGTCCTTCAGGAACAATCCAGAATCGTGAAAATAAGGAGGTACGTGATACGGTAAGTAAACGGAATTTTGGAAATAAAGAAACTCCCAGGAAGCGTCCCCTGGTGGGCACAACACATTAGGGCGCGCCAGGCTTGCCTGGCGCGCCCAGGTGGGTTGTGCCCACCTGGGACACCTTCCGTACTCCGTTTTTCTTCCATGTACTTGTCCTCCAAGATATAAAATCTATATATACTTCCCGAACCTGTTAACCATCGTATCGCGGAGAAAATGCTCTGTTCTCTTTTTCCTTGCTATTTTCTGTCAGATCCCATCTACCATGGCTGCTTCAAGCTCCTCCAAGGACAAGTTCTTCAAGAACGTCATCAACCCATATTTGCGGGGGGTGGTGCAGCACCCTCAGGTCATTGAGATGCATGAGGGGGTGCTTCACCTTTGCAATGTGCCCTGCCCCAAGGGTACGGGAACCATGGAGTCTAGGATTGAAGCTTTGGAGCAAGATGTCTTCCGGTGCAAGGGGATGGTGGAGCGTGGACTCCATGCCAATCACCTCATGATCACGGACTTCTCCCGTGATCTCAAGGTGGATGGCAAGCCCATGAAGGACATCGTCTTCACCTTCAACGAGCAAATCAACTTTCTCCAAAGCCAGATCTATGACCTCCAGAACCATGTCTTTGAATATGAGGCGAGGTTTTAAGGTATGAGTTTGGCTGCTAGTTGCAGGACCCGTGAGATTCACTCTTCCTCTTACGATGGTGGACCACTGCCATGGAAATCCGAGGACAAGACCTCTTCTTCTTCACCACCACCATCTTCTTCACCACCAAAGGAGAACTGAGTATTGGGTATGGGCACTCCCCTTGGCTTCCGCCAAGCTTGGGGGAGGTGCCCCGGTATCGTATCATCCCACTATCCTTTTGCTTTTACTTATCTTAGTTTGATCTTTTGGCTTTAGATGAAATAAAGTTTAGTTCGATCCTTTCTTATTTGAGAGTTTGCTTAGTGATCTATCATTGTAATCATGTGCAAGTTATATAATAAAGCTTAGTTTGAGTTTTTGCTTTCTTTACTTTCATGTTGCAAATAAATAAAAGAAATAAGAAATAAAGAAAAAGAGAAGGGAAATAAATAAAAGAAAGGAAATAAATCAATAAGATCATATACTAATCCTATGGTAGGTGATGGCACCACATAAGGAAAAGTATAAGTAGGAAATTTTATTAAAGATTGACAAATATAGCATTAGTCAATGATGCAACTCATGAAAGAATTAATAAGGGAAGAGAAGATTCACATATAAATATACTATCCTAGAAATCTTTTGTGATTGTGAGCCCTCATCAAAATATTATATCCCAAAATTGTTGACGTTGGACAAGGAAGACAACTTAATGGTTTATGTTTGTTTATATTCACATAGAAGCCATATTGTCATAGATCCTTCAACATGTGGTGCTTGCCCCCTATCTTTGCTAGCCAAAAATTCCGCACTAAGTAGAGATACTACTTGTGCATCCAAAAACCCTTAAACCCAAATCTTTTTCAAGTGTCCACCATACCTACCTAGGGATTGAGCAAGATCCCTCAAGTAAGTTGTCATCGGTGCAAAAAGGCAATAAAAATTGCTTCTAAATATGTAGATCATTTAGTGTAAGAGAAAATTGAGCGTTGTACGAACTTGGATGACAAAGAATAAAAGCGACAGACTGCATAATAAAGGTTGTCATCTTAAGGTGCAATACAACGTGACGTTCTCTTGCACTAAGGGATTGAGCATGCAAACAAATAAGCGCATGGCAATCTCTGCTTCCCTCTGCGAAGGCCCTATCCTTTACTTTTATGTATTTACCTTTATGCAAAGAGTCAAAGTTTTCCTTCTATTCCTTTTTATTTTCTCTTTTGGCAAGCATCATGTGGTGAGGAAAGATCTAGACACATATGTCCAGTTGAATATAGATAGCATGCGTTATTATTGTTGACATCACCCTTGAGGTGAGCATGTTGGGAGGTGAAACTATAAGCCCCTATCTTTCTATGTGTCCGGTTGAAACGTTTTGCTCATGGGTACAAGGTGAGTGTTAGCAATCATAGAAGACTATATGATGGTTGAGTATGTGGACTTGCCTAAAGGCTCTGACATGTGACCGTTCCTGAAAAGATGATGAATTGTAGTTGCAAAGTTGACTGAGAACATAGTTTGTTGGTTTCTAATAGAGTTTTTGCTTCATACTTTGATTATGTGATGAACTGTTACTTATTCATGAGAAGTATATGATAAAAAATTCTATGATAAAAGTCCTATGTTTAATTTTGTTGTTGTTATAATAATCAACATGATGCTTCTATGTCCGTATTTTGTTTTTATCGACACCTCTCTCTCAAAGCATGTGGACATGTTTTTCGATTTCGGTTTTCACTTGAGGACAAGCGGGGTCTAAGCTTGGGGGAGTTGATACGTCCATTTTGCATCATGTTTTCTTACTGTTATTTATAATGTTTTTATCCATAATAATGCTTTTTGGAGTAATTCTAATGCTTTTTCTCTCATAATTTACAAGGTACACACAAAGAGGGAGAATTTCGGCAGCTGGAAATCCGGACCTGGAAAAGCTATGTCAGGCCACCTATTCTGCACAACTCCAAACAAGCTGAAACTTGACGGGGATTTTTTATGGAATATATAAGAAATATTGGAGCCAATAACAACCAAAGGGGGGCCACCAGGTGGGCACAACCCACCTGGGCGCGCCAGGCCCCCCAAGTGCGCCCTGGTGGGTTGTGGCCTCCTCGGCCCACCTCCGGTGCCCATCTTCTGGTACATAAGTCATTTTGACCTAGAAAAAATTAGAAGAAGGTTTTAGGGATGGAGCGCCGCCGTCTCGAGGCGGAACTTGGGCAGGAGCACTTTTGCCCTCCGGCGGAGCGATTCCGCCGGGGGAGCTTCCCTCCCGGAGGGGGAAATCATCGTCATCATCATCACCAACAACTCTCCCATTTTGGGGAGGGCAATCTCCATCAACATCTTCAACAGCACCATCTCATCTCAAACCCTAGTTCATCTCTTGTATTCAATCTTGTTACCGGGACTATAGATTGGTGCTTGTGGGTGACTAGTAGTGTTGATTACATCTTGTAGTTGAATACTATATGGTTTATTTGGTGGAAGATTATATGTTCAGATCCATTATGCTATTTAATACCCCTCTGATCATGAGCATGTTTATCATTTGTGAGTACTTACTTTTGTTCTTGAGGTCACGTGAGAAATCATGTTGCAAGTAATCATGTGAACTTGATATGTGTTCGGTATTTTGATAGTATATATGTATGTTGTTATTCCCTTAGTGGTGTCATGTGAACATCGACTACATGACACTTCACCATATTTCGGCCTAAGTAAATGCATTGTGGAGTAGCAATTAGATGGTGGGTTGCGAGAGTGACAGAATCTTAAATCCCAGTTTATGCGCTATTCCGTAAGGGACCGATTGGATCCTAGAGTTTAATGCTATGGTTAGAATTTATTCTTAATACTTTTCCTGTAGTTGTTGATGCTTGCGGGAGGGTTAATCATAAGTAGGAGGTTTGTTCAAGTAAGAACAACACCTAAGCACTGGTCCACCCACATATCAAATTATCAAAGTAGCGAACACAAATCAAACCAGCATGATGAAAGTGACTAGATGAAATTCCCGTCTACCCTCAAGAACGCTTTGCTTATCATAAGAGACCATTTTGGCCTCGTTGGGTTCGACACTCTTACTTATCGAAAAGAGCTACAATTGACCCCCTATACTTGTGGGTCATCAGTACTTTTGATGGTTATCTCAATTAGGGACAATTAGCGTTTTTGAGAAACAGTGCTAATTTTGTTGTTACATGCAACCATTACAGGCACACTGCTTTCAATCTAAGATCCAAAAGAAATACAAAGAAACTTAAAGACATCTTCTTTGCAAGATAGATAAAGTACTCCTAAGACCAAAATGCCCCTACCTACAAGACTGCACTGTCTTTTAGATAATTAATTGGAAAATTATGCCACCAGGATAGATCATGATGCCAAGAGCAGCATCAACAACATCAAGTACGTTGAGGCAGGGGTGATGATGGAAGAACATGGGGCAACAGAGTTGGGCAGGTAAGGGTAGGAGTTTGGCGGCGGCATCTTGCACTCATCGCTGTTGAAGTAGATCTTGGGCGGGAAGGCCCACCCTTGGCTGAAGGGGAAGGTCTTGTTGTCCTTGCGCATGAGCACCTCCGACTCCACGTTGCCAAACGGGCTAGCCTCCATGAGCATGTCGTTGTAGAGCTTGAGGCCGTAGAACATGCCGATGTTGTTGATGTTCCCATAGGGGAGTAGGGGCTTGTACTGGAAGCTGAAGACCTTGGTGACATTGTTGAGGTTGGGGTGTTGCACGACGAGTGTCCATTGTGTGTAGTTCATTCGGTAGTTGAAGTTGGTGACGGCGATCTTGGCGCACCAGTAGTCCTTGTAGTTGAGCTAGACGTGTCGGTGCATGTAGATGGGGCACATGTGGTTGGTGCAATGCAGCAGCTACGCGATGTCCTTCTTGGGCGTGCTCATGCCGGGGGTCAGCGCCCGCTTGGAGTCACCGGCGATACGCCCGTCGCAGTGGCTCTTGCCGCCGGCATGCGCTGATTGCAGCTCGTCGTACTTGATACACATCACCAACATGGCAAGTTTGGTTGTCTCCGCATGGCCTTCCGTCGATGTAGCCCTCTACATTCTGCGTCGCACCACCATTCTAGGAGGTACCCACTCCCCCCCCCCCAAAACAGATTACAGCCGGGTTTGGTAAATCCTTTGGATGGTTATCTCAATTACAGACAATTAGCATTTTTGAGAAATAGTGCTAATCTTGTTCATACATGCGACCACTATAGGTACACTGCTTTCGATTTAAAATCCGAAAATAAAAATACAAAGAATGTTGCATCTAGTTAAGGATTTGTAGGATCGAAAGTATGTCTAGAGGGGGGGGGGATTAGACTACTTGACCAAATAAAAATCTAGCCTTTTCCCAATTTTAATTCTTGGCAGATTTTAGCAACTTAGCACAAGTCAAGCAATCAACCTACACATGCAATTCTAAGAGTGTGGCAGCGGAATGTAAAACAATTGCATATGAAGGTAAATGGAGGAGTTTGAGGGAGCAAACACAATGTTGACACAGAGATTTTTTATCCGTGGTTCCGATAGGTGGTGCTATCGTACATCCACGTTGATGGAGACTTCAACCCACGAAGGGTAACGGTTGCGCGAGTCCACGGAGGGCTCCACCCATGAAGGGTCCACGAAGAAGCAACCTTGTCTATCCACCATGGCCGTCGCCCATGAAGGACTTGCCTCACTCGGGTAGATCTTCACGAAGTAGGCGATCTCCTTGCCCTTACAAACTTCTTGGTTCAACTCCACAATCTTGACGGAGGCTCCCAAGTAACACCTGGCCAATCTAGGAGACACCACTCTCCAAGAGGTAACAAATGGTGTGTTGTTGATGAACTCCTTGCTCTTGTGCTTCAAATGATAGTCTCCCCAACACTCAACTCTCTCTCATAGGATTGGATTTGGTGGAAAGATGATTTGATTGGAAAGCAACTTGGGGAAGGCTAGAGATCAATAATTATGTGGTTGGAATGGAATATCTTGACCTCAACACAAGTGTAGGTGGTTCTCTCTCAGAAAATATATGTTTGAAATGTAAGCATGTTCTGATGGCTCTCTCCACGGATGAAGAGTGGGTGGAGGGGTATATATAGCCTCCATACAAAATCTAACCGTTACACATAATTTACCGAACTCGGTGGGACCGAATCGTGAAACTCGGTCAGACCGATTTAGTTCATAATGTGACCGTTAGGCATTTCGGTGGGACCGACACGTCAACTCGGTGAGACGGATTTCATTAGGGTTATGGCATAACGTAATCTCGGTGAGACCGATTACACAAACTCGGTGAGACCGATTTTGGTAATAGACAAACAGATAGTTGGTCAGGCAAACTCGGTGGGACCGATTCGCTCATCTCGGTTGGACTGAAATGTTACGAAAGGGAAACAAAGTGTTTGCATTGCAATCTCGGTGGGACCGATCGCTCATCTCGGTTTGACCGAAACGTTACAAAGGGAAACAGAGAGATTACAATCCTATCTTGGTGAGGCCGAAAAGACTAGGGTTTCTGGCAGTGGCTATGTCAACTGAATTCGGTGGCGCCGGATAGAAAGTTTCGGTGGGGCCGAGTTTGACTTTTGGTTTGGGACATATGTGGATGTGAGAAAGTAGTTGCGGGTTTTTGGAGCATATCACTAAGCATTTTGAGCAAGAAACTCATTAAGCAACACCTCACCCCCTCTTGATAGTATTGGCTTTTCCTATGGACTCAATGTGATCTTGGATCACTTAAAATGAAAAATGCAGAGTCCCGAGCTTTGGGCTTGAACCAATCCTTTGTCCTTAGCATTTTGAGGGGTCCACTTTTCTCATCCATGCCATGCCAGTCATTGAGCTTTCCTGAAATGTTTATCTTGAAATAGCATTAGCTCAATGAGCTATATGTTTTTAGGAATTACCAAAACCACCCAGGGATAGTTGCACTTTCAGGATTACACTGGAATCATGTGAAGATATCTTCTTTGCAAGATAGATAAAGTACTCGCAAGACAAAAATGCTCCTACCTACCAGACTACATTGTCTTTTACAAAATTAATTGGAAAATTATGCCACCAGGGATAGATCATGATGCCAGGAGCAACAACAACATCAAGCACGTCGAGGCAGCGGTGATGATGGAAGAACACGGCAGAGCGGAGTTGGGCAGGTAGTAGGAGTCTGGCGGCAACATCTTGCACTCATCGCCTTTGAAGTAGATCTTGCATGGGAACATCCATCCCTGGCTGAAAGTGAAGGTGTTGTCGTCCTTGCGCATGAGCACCTATGACTGCACATTGCCAAATGGGCGGGCCTCCATGAGCAGGTCGTTGTAGAGCTTGAGGCCGTAGAACTTGCCGGTGTCATTGATGTTAACGTAGGGTAGTAGGGGCTTGTACTGGAAGCTGAAGACCTCGGTGACGTTGTTGAGGTTGGGGTGTTGTGCGACGAGCGTGCACTACGTGTAGTTCATGCGTGGTAGTTGAAGTTGGTGACGACGATCTTGACACACCAGTAGTCCTTGTAGTTGAGTTTGACGTGCCAGTGCACGCGGATGGGGCACATGTGGTTGGTGCAATGCAGCAGCTGCACGCCGTCCTTCTTTGGCGTGTTCACGCTAGGGGTCAGCACTCGCTTGGAGTCGCCGGCGATGCACTTGTCGCTGTTTCTCTTGCCGCCACCATGCGCCATGGCAAGTGTGGCTATCTCCGCATGGCCTACCGTCGGTGTTGGCCTCCACATTTTGCGTCGCACCGCCATTCTAGGAGGTACCCCCCTAATAGATTAGAGCGGGGATTGCTAAGTACTTTTGATGGTTTTCTCAATTAGGGACAATTAGCATTTTTTTAGAAATAGTGGTAATTTTGATCGTACATGCAACCAATACAGGTACATTGCTTTCGATCTAAGATCCAAAAATAAAAAAATACAAAGAAACTTGCATCTAATTAAGGATTACAATGGAATCAGTTGAAGATATCTTCTTTGGAAGATAGATAATGTACTTGCAAGACCAAAATGCCCCTCCCTACTAGACTGCATTGTCTTTTACAAAATTAATGTGAAACTTATGCCACCAGGATAGATCATGATGCCAGTAGCAACAGCAACAACATCAAGCACGTCGAGGAAACGGTGATGATGGAAGAACGCAGCGGAGCGGAGTTGGGCAGGTAAGGGTAGGAGTCCGGCGGCGGCATCTTGCACTCATCGCCGTTGAAGTAGATCTTGCGCGGGAATGCCCACCCTTGGCTTAGGGTGAAGGTGGCATCGTCCTTTCGGATGAGCAACTCCGACTGCACGTTGCCGAAGGGGCCGGCCTCCATGAGCAGGTTGTTGCAGATCTTGAGGCCGTAGAACATGGCGGTGTCGTTGATGTTGCCGTAGGGCAGGAGGGGCTTGTACTGGAAGCTGAAGACCTTGGTGACGTTGTTGAGGTTGGGGTGTCGCGCGACGAGCGTCCACTGTGTGTAGTTCATGCGGTAGTTGAAGTTGGTGACGGCGATCTTGGCGTGCCAGTAGTCCTTATAGTTGAGCTTGACGTGCCAGTGCGCGTGGATGGGCCACATGTGGTTGGTGCACTGCAGCAGTTGTGCGCCGTCCTTCTTGGGCCTGTTCACGCCGGGGGTCAACGCGCGCTTGGAGTCGCCAGCGATGCACCCATCGCTGTGGCTCTTGCCGCCGCGCCCGCTGGTGCTTTTATGGGGGGTGCACCCGCACGCGCACCGGGCGCACGGCACGATGGTGCTGTTGTAGAAGGAGGAGAAGGAGACGCAGCAGGTCGAGTACCTTGACGCCAGCTGCTCCGAGTAGGTGCACGTCACCGTCCACGTCATCAGCGCCTGAGTCTTGCGGCGGTGGTCGGCGCTCCAGTACACGGTGGAGGGGACGACGTGGCCGGGCCGTAGGTGTAGCCTAGCCCTGGGCCCATGAGCGTGAAGTTCTTGGGCAGCTTAACCGTCTTGTTGGTGGTGCCCGCGAGCCCCACGGAGACCTGGAACGCGGAGAGCGAGCCGGCGGGGTCCTGGCCGTAGGCAGAGACGCCGCCGCCGCGACAACAGTTGGCGATCTGCTGGTTGTAGGGCATGCCGGGGAGGAGGCCGACGGCGGACGGAGGGCGTGTGTGTTGGAAATATGAGCAATTTACCGAATGATTTTAATAACAGAAATACTAGATGAAGCATGACTAATATAGTAGAAATAAAACAAGTCACGCGATCTGACAGAGAGAAGGTAAATAGCATCTGCATATATGAATTGTAGCCAAACATATCTAGAGTAGATAGTAGAGCAAGGTGCATCTATGAAGTAGAACCTAACATATGTAGGGCAAACACTAGAACATGGAACTGAGGCAAGACCTCGAACAGAAAGAAGAAGAACACATACGGGATAGCAGCAGAAGAAGCACTAGACTTGGGGTCGGTGTCCTCGCCAGCCATGTTGTTGAGGAGGTTGTCAATGTCGGGGAAGAAGTCGTCTGTCGGGGAAGTAGTCGTCGAAGTCCAGGGCGTCCGTGACGAAGAATTTAGTAGTCGCGCGGAGCGCTCCCCAAAAACCTTATTACCCTTCTCCTGTACAGGAGTTAAAGAGGTGCGGCTTCGGAGGTCTACTGCCCCGACTCGCGGTGCACGCCGCAAGCCGGGATGAGGAAGACAGCAGTAGCTCATAGATTGGAACCGGTGGCGAGAGGAAGAGGAAGTTCTGGTGCGTTTCTCTGAGAGGAGCGACCTCCCTTTTATAGGCGCAAGAGAAGGAGGCGAGAGGGCAGCGACGGGAGGTGAAACGAAGAGAGGGAGGCGAAGTGAACAACCAGCAACCGAAGGGATGTGCCGTTCGCATTCAGTCTCCACTATAGCAAAAACCTTTTCAACTTCTGTGTGACCTTTTGTATACCAGTCGTGTGTGGCAAAAATTTAAACATCGGCTCGGCTCATTCCCACAACCCGCGGCGCGTCATTTGGTTCGGTTCTTAAAGGGCGAGATCCTAAAGGAATCACGAGGATGTGCGAGATGTAGTGGCTGGAGCGCCCATCCTCCATACAGGAGACCCAGGTTTTTGATCCCTGGTTGGTGCCCTTTTTCTTCCCTCTTTTCTCTCTTTATGCACCAAAGCTCTCCTCCTCCCCAGCATGGGTCCATGGGACGGCCCACGTTTTATTATTTTAATTTGTTTTTTCTTTTTTAAATTAATTCAGAATTTTTCAAAATTCAAACTTTAAAAATTTATGAGTTTTGAAAAAAGTTCATGAAATCATAAAATGTTCAAGAATTAAAAAAGGTTTAGGAAATAATGAAATGTTCGCGGATTCAAAAAATGTTGACGATTTCAAAAAGCTATTTCAATATTATAAAAAATTCATGATTTTTAAAAATATATTCAGCAAATATAAAACCTTCATGATTTTGAAAATGATCATTTATTCAACAAGTTCGTGAATTGGAAGAAAATGTCTATGTAATTTTAAAAAATGTTCACAAAAACTCAAAAACATCGCGAATTTCAAAATTTGTTGCCCAATTTTAAAAAGTTTACCGATTCAAAAATCGTTCGCTGAGTAAAAAACTGTCCATGCATTTCACAAAAAGATAAGTGGACATTAATCGATACAATTTGATCACATGGACACAACAGCCATCATTAACGAGGACGGGAAAAAAAGATAAGTGACAACATGATGGGCCACCGTGTTAAAATAGAAAAGCAGAGGACACTCATATGTCGGGGTATTAAGTCATACATATTTGGCTAGGGCGTAATACTTTTGTCTCCCGTCAACGCACGGGCATATTTGCTAGTTTGGATATAAAAATATTCACTTTTTTACTGCGGTCCAAAAAACATTGTGACGTTTGACTTTTTCCTACAAAAACTTGCGCACATATTACACAGAACTTGCATGGTTTCATAATATGCAAGTATAATTGCATATGAATTGCATAGTACTTGTGTGTATGTGTGTACAGTAATACCTCTCCACATAGCATATCATGTCAATGGTGTCGTCTCTTCTCTCTCTCTTTCTCTCTCTCTCTCTCTCTCTCTCTCTCTCTCTCTCTCTCTCGCTCTCTCTCTCTCTCTCACACACACACAAAAGAGAAGAAAACTAAACAAAAGGGGTGACTATTTGACAAGCACCTAATTGATTTTGGCGTTCATTCAAACCTCTCTCTACCATCTGATCTAGATCCAAACGCCCAGCTGCACGAGAGTGTGGGTTGGGTATTTGTTATTCAGCTATGATCCTTGCTGAGAAGATGGAGATTATTGTTCATGTTAAACTAGCAAGGAGGCCCTCGCAAATGCGAGGGCATCATCTTTAACTATTCGCATATGTCTAAGAACTAATATTACATCAGAGAAATAAATTTATTGTGTCATGGTTATTCATATTATATGATATACGAATTTGTATGTTCCTATAACAACCGCAAATATTATGAGAAACAAAATATCACATGTACACGTGACATCTTTAATGACGTTGAATTTGTGGGTGAATCACATGATATTAGATTAATACCTAGATTTAAAATTCATCACATGTTTTTTATTACTATATATAGTTTCTTATATAATGTTTTTAACGGTGAGTTTCTTAATTATTTGATGTTAGATCGGTACACGGCTTTAGCATCCGATCATTGGTTGTCAGTACTACATCCGCATTGATGAAAGTCTATATGTTCGGATCCAAATAATTATGAGGTTCCAATAGAGTAATGGTGCGGACTTTTGAATTGATATAAATACGAACTTCCTTGATAAAATGAATAAGAAAATATTTCCATTAACAGATAGGATAAACATAACAGTTAGAAATTGCATTTTAATTACCTCTAATTTTTTATACATGAAAATAGTCTCCCCTAAGCAGAAGTTGGCAATTATTTTGTATGAATATTATTCTAGAAATTTAAGATAATTAATAAAGAAAATAGGTTTAACACAAATTTAGTAATATATTTTTTTCAACGGTTTCAGTACGTAGTATTACACATGGATATATAGTCAAAGTTATAGGACTTTGAATATAAAGTTTGTAGAATAGTGTCATTTAGTATCTGCATTTTCAGTAAATATCTCCCTGTTCTGCCCCACTCTTCAATCGAATATCGTGCGGTCACCTTTGTATGTAGTTATTGGTAGATAGTACTTGAATTCATATGGACACCTAACTGAGTATTCATTTTTAATGCATTACGTGCATGCATGTACTTATGATTGATGTAGGCATGATGTTAATCTCATCCATGTGATTACATGGTCTTCTCGGATAGAATGTTGTACCTTATATGTATATACGTGACAAATGATAATTTTATCATATCATGGTAAGGAAAGATTGTTCATCTCAGTCATTACAATTAAGTCCAACCATGATCAAATGGCTTATATCATAGAAAAATCATATGAATCCATGAGCCATATTTTTTGTAAGGTTAGGTGCAAAGTATTTTTTTAATGTAACACGTGAAACTATACTATTCTCCTGAACTGATATTTCCTGCATTTTCCTTCTGGTGCAACCAAACAACACTATGGTGGAATCATGTGTTTTCGATTCCTGTGGAAATAAAGATAGCATGTCATCTATCACGAATACTATAGGAAAATATATGTCATTTGGTTTACATGATAGGAACTTTTTTATCAGGTCGGAGCTAATGTATTTTTTTAGTTTGGAATGCGAAGGATAGGAGTTAATCCTATGTAGTAATAGGAATCCATTCTTGCAAACCAAAGGGTTTTAGAGGAATTTGTTTTGCATGAATCCTACACTACAAAATTCCTAGAAAATCCTATAAGCCAAAGGTCAACTTATTCGGTTCACGTGAAAACAATGCTAATGAGCTGGCTCCACCCAATTCCACATTTGTTAAAAGGAAAACTTGTTCCATCAAATTAACCTCTAAATATCATTCTTTATTTCAAGAAAAACTTTATTCATTTGTATGACTAAAACTACATGTTCTAAAGAATAGAAGAGTGGAAAAATTAATATAGAGTGAGAATTATCTCTCAATTACATTCGTAGCTCTTCGGTTATAATCTTCTCGTCTATCTGTAATTACATGAATTGGAATGATCGTATGTATGGTTCTTACTGCCAACTTCAGCAATCGGCGTTTCTTGGTCGACAAGAAATAAGAAAGTGTAATCTATATCTATGCCCAATATAAAAATCATGAGTTAGGATGTGATATTTGTCATATTAGCCATCCGAAATCAATAATCCATTTCTCTATATCTCAATATAATATGATTGTGAACAAAGTAGATCTCCTTGAAATTATACTTATTTTCTCGTAATTACTCCTGTATTTTAGATTGTTTTATGAGCTTACATATTTGGAAAAAACTGTTCATGTCCTTACTCTGAAGTTGTACATGCGTGTACGAATGTTTCAGGAAAAGTTAGTAGTTTTAGGTGAAATTGTACGGTGGTTATCAAATTCTTGTCCTTGTAATATTTTTATTTGATGTTTTTATTTTTTTAAAGCGTTCAAGACCAACCTCTAAAATAGGTAGGCAAATTTTCTAGCTTTGGCTTATATTATCAAAGTCAACAAAAGATTGTTTGATTTTGGCAATGTTAAATATTTCAATAATAAGATACGTTTGACATTTATTAAGATATGTGTATGAATGGCGGCCATGGCAACTTCGTCGCACTTCTCGCTGATGTCGTCATCCGTGATTGCGCCACACTCAAATTGTTTGGATAATAATCTTCATCTTCACTGCCCACACGCCATAGTTGGCATCAGTCAGCATCAGATATTGAATGTGGATGTTAAGATGCGATATTACGTTTGTGCCGTCCATTCCTCCACCAAGCTGATTTGCCGTCCTTGGTCACCTTGTCGTCGTTCTTGTTTGCCTTGGAGCTACCATTGCCGGACTTGTAGTTGACCGACTCCCCGGACTCCCCGTCGTTACTCACCATCCTAGATCATCGTGACTCATACTGTTGATTTTTAGATCGCTAGATCGATTCACCCAGAAGCCAGAAGCTGCACGTGCGTACATGCAAAGCTATCACGCAAGCACACAGGTTAGCATTTTAATTGATGAATTATACCCACAGCTATAGGTGATTTTATTTTTTCTGTATTCAGCCGTGGGTGCTTAAGCTCCCGTGAGCATACGTCGGTAGCTAGCTACTTTTTTTTTTCCTTTTTTGATGGAAGTTGACCACCTACAACGCCCACGATATGCTATATTTTCTTTTTGAGGGGCGACATGCCATATTGAGCGTGCACTTCGCGCTGCTTTTGTTTATTTTTTTCCTACGGGAAGCTGCTTTCTTCTTTCTTAATAAGTACTGGAGGAGCCTCTTTTGTTGTCACGTAAGCATAATTAAAAGAACGAAAATACTAATGCCCATACGTGTGGCAGTTTTGTAACTCGCCCACAGGCGTGTCTCACCGTCCAGTCGAGTTTACACGAATCTTGACACATTGAGGCGGATTTGGCATGCCACGTAGGACGGGGCTTGCCGTGGAATTAACATGTTAGATGTCCTAGGTGTAAGGACTAAGCCATGAGGCCAGCGCATCTATGTAGTAGCTTGAGAGGGGTTGATTGGGATGAGAGACGCAGGGCGGTCCAACGCACGAGACAAGGGTTTAGACAACTTCGGGCCCCGGGAAACATCATCCGGTAATAACCCTACATGCTGTTTGTGGCTAGGTCTCATTATGCTTATGAGAGAGTCGCCGGTAAACCGGCTCTTTGAGTCTAGCCCTAGAGATTGTTTCTTGTTGCTCTTTTTTCTTTGGGGTGCCCTGCCCCTCCTTATATAAGTTAGAGGAGCGGGTTACATGTGGAGTCCTAGTAGGACTAGGACTAGTCTATCTTCTCTTACAAGTTAATTACAAGTCCGGGTCTTGCTTCCTCGTAAAGAAAATATTCGTCATCCCTTTCCTTTTAATCCGGCCCATCATAACGTGAGCCGGCCTTCTGGGTTTTAGGCCTTGTTGTCCATCTGACCCGCCCGCCGGGTTACTAATGAGTCGCCAAGATCGGCCAGGTTATCTGTGAATCGCCAAGCTCCGGGCGAGTTACTAGTGAGCCGCCAATTCCGGCCGGGTCATACCGCGGGATATATCCCCGACATTAGCCCCCAGTTTAATTTGGATTTATCCATGTTAAACTAATCTGCAATATAAACACAAGAACAAATTTGACAGGTTGTGTTCCGGGTTAAATATTCTTTGTAAGCCGGCACTTGATCATCCTTAAGTCCTTGTCATCTTCCTTCTTGTTATGTGTCCATAATCTCATAGCAAATCTCTTTAGCAGATGTATTCAAATTTTGCCAATGCAAAAAATCCAGATACTTCCTTTGAAAAATCCGGGTCAACAGGCCAGCTTCAGAGTCAATTTGCTGACATTGGTCTCTTGTTGAGAAATATTGTAAAAGATAATCCACTTGAGTCGGCTTTCAATACTCTGACTTGACAAAAATACTGGTTTTCAAATATTCAACTTATATTCAGCCGGCTTAAAGATATAAAACTTGCCGGTTTATGAGTACCAAAATTGCCGGGTTTTAAATAGATGATGCCAAGTCATAATTGTCGCCGACGCCGGTTTATGATTTTTGCAGACACCAGGTCAATCTGATTTACTCAAAACTGAGAATTTGAAAATATTTCTCCCTTATGTCCATATTACCTGTAGCCCCCAAGGGCCGGTTTAATCAGCATGAATAAGCCGGGACTTATCACCATGGCTTTAAATAAAATCCAGTTGTGTAGCCCCCATGAGTCGGCTATAGTCATAGTAGTGTAGCCGGGCCATCCTAGAATTGTCTTGAATTTTTTGACAGGAGCAATTGGCAGTCCCCAAGGGCCGGCTCATTACGATGTGATGAGCCGGGTCTTCAATGAGGTGAGCAAAAAATGACTTTGCATTAGCCCCCAAGTGCCATGGTGCATGTTGGCAGTGACATGGGACTTGCATATTTGATGTAATATCAATTTGAATAATGTAGCCCCCAAGTGCTGGGTCGTAAGTCTGCAGCGACTCGGGACTATTCTTTCCATTGTAGAATAAATCATATCCATTGATAAAAATAATAGCCATTGCGCCAAAGCGACTTTGAATACCTCATCAGCTGATAAGTCAATCCGGAGCTTAAATACTCGGCGGCTCTTGGCCGATGGCGATTTAATACGCCTTCATTGTAAGCCGGAATTTGTACAACCCGGCGGCTTATAGCCTTTGAGAAAATCAAGAATTGATAATCCTTTTGAGACACCAATTTCAATCTGGGATATTGAATTTTCACTGCCGGTTTATGTGACCTGTGCAGTAAGGGTGACAACCCAATCTTTGATACGCGCATGATTCCAATGGCGCAATTAAAAACATGCCGGCGGCTTAAAGTCCATAGCCAGGGCCAGTTTAAACATAATAATGTATAAACAATATCATACCTGTGATATTGAATTGTACTGCCGGCTTATGATACCTGTGCAGTAAGTGTGATAACCCAATCCTTAGAAGCCAATGCTTCAACATAGATGATGATTGTCATAAGCCGGCGACTTATCATCGAAAATCAAGCCGGGTTTAAATAGAAACCACTCATATACACTTTAGATTTGTTCAAAAGAGCTTTCAAATAAAATCCCAAAAAATATTTGCAAAAAAGAGACTTCAAAAATTTTGAGGCTTCTGATTCGAATACGATCAGAAAACCGTCCCAAAGGGGTTAAGCTAAGATTCGAATACGATCATATAGCTCCCAGTGGCTTTGGCGCTGCCGATCAAGAGGGTACCGACAGCTATGTTCTCTTTGGTTCGAATACGACCTATGTTTGAACAGGAAGCCCCCAAATGACCTTGAGAGTTGTTTTAACGACGCTGATTCGAATACGATCCACGTCGGTTCCCAAAGGGGGTTGAGCTATGGTTCAAATATGACCAAGAAACTCCCCAATGGGCTCGGCAGTGTGCCGATCAAAAGGGTATCGACAGCTATGTTCTCTTTGGTTCGAATACGACCTATGTTTGAACAGGAAGCCCCCTAGTGATCATGAGAATATTTAACGACTCCGATTCGAATACGATCAGGGTCACACCAAAAGGGTTAAGCTAAATTCGAATACGATCAGCTCCCGATGGTCATTAAAGCAGGGTACCTATATTTGAGTTGTGCTTTGTAACAGACTCTCTTTCGTCCCTTTAATTTTCCTGAGAACTCGAACTTTGCGAGAGACAACCTCTTTTTAAACCGGAAATTTGTAAACCGGATATTAAGAGCTTCAAAGCTTTATAAGATACAAATTTACCTTGAGTCGGACGTTTGAACCGGATTTGAGAGCTTCAAAACCTTGCGGGAGAAAGATATCTCTTGAACCGGATTTTAAACCGGAATCTTTATTTGAACCGACAATTTTTTGACGGCCTTTAAAGTTTCATCAATATGGTAGCAGCCTCCGGAACCGGGTTATCATTCCCTCCAACGACCCGGGGTTCCCGAGTCATGTCACTGTAGCCCCCGAGTGTCAAGATGACTCGAGGAGTTGGCTTGAGATTTTCCATATTTAACCGTGATATAAACCGGCATAACTTGTATATCACTGGTGTTGATAGCACGATGTGTATCCACAGAAGGATGAGGTGACTGCGGCGGGTTATAAATGATCCCGTATGAGCCGTGTCAGCAACTCGCCCAATGGTTCCTTCCAACTGACTGTTTGAAGTTTAACCAAACTGTAGCGATGGCGACTTGTGCGCATGTCCATTGAGCCATCCAGGTGCAGACGGCGGCTGATAACATATGATAATTTGCTCCAATTTGTTGGAAGAAAACCGGGCTTCCCAAGTAGTGACCTGCTCATACTCAATACGCAGCTCATGCAGATAGGTGCGGCTCGGTGTGTTGATGTAGACCAGGCCGCGAGAGGCGGACGGAAAAGACGACCTCAGCATCAGAGGCGGCTCAGACAGATGAACCGGCCGCGGTGTTATAAACCGGCGCGGTCGGGCGAGTTAACCACGTCGTTTTGATGTAGTGAACAATTGTCCCGCATCAACAATATTGCAGACCAAGACAAAGATAAACTGCTCTTTGACAAAATAATATGTACCAATAAAATATATTTTAGATGGATATCACCTGATGTGCCAGGCCGGAAATAATCCGCCATGAGGTTGATGATCGCTAGGTGAAGTTGAAGTCGCTCACGGGTGAACCGGCCACGGCGTGGTAAACTGGTGTGGACGGGTGAGTCGGCCGTGACCTTTGTAAGCCGGCGCGGACAGCGAGTCGGCCACGGCGTTGTAAGCTGGCGCAGACACGTGAACCGGCCGCGAGGACGGACGGGCGAGTCGTCCGTGACATTTGTAAGCCGGCGCGGACACGTGAACCGGCCGCGAGGGCGGACGGGTGAGTCGTCCGTGGCGTCGTAAGATGGAGCGGACGGGCGAGTCGGCCGGTGCGTTTGATGTAAACCGGACCGCGATATGCGTGTCCGTGAAGCTGCGCGGCACAACCGAACATGCCTCCGTGGTGTAATACCACCCCTTTTTCTTTTAATAGCCGTCTTGCATAAAAATATTACAGGCCAGCGTAATTTGTTCTTTTAAAGAATAAAAAACGTATCAATAAAAAATTAATTGTACAGATTTCACCTGATTCGCCTGGACGATAGATGATCCGTATATAACATCTATATATATATATATATATATATATATATATCCTCCAGTAATTTCAATGATGATTTAAGCCCTTTTTGGCCGGCTTGTCCATACTGGAATATTTGCATTGATGCTTCTAATGTAACACTAGCCGCACCTTTTCTTTTTCTTTTCCCCAGGAGATGAGATGTGGGCCTTGAATACACGCACACGCAATCTTGGTGCTACTGGATTCTGGCCGATTCGCCGGTGACTACTGACCTCGTGCACCAAGGCCACATGCACTGACGCGGGCCCAAAATTGATTTCTTTTCGGATTCGATCGTCTGCCAGGTAACATATGACGGCGTACAAGAGCCGGAGCCAGCGAGGGGCTTGGCGACTTGAAGGTCGAAGCGGACTTGGTGTCGAGGCCAAGGTCGTTGAATCATGGGTAATCCGGCAACAGCAGCGAAACCCACGGGGCGGAAACGGAGGCGCCTCAAGGCCGGGCGGCTCACAAGACTTGAAGCGGGCCGACCGTAGCAGCGACTCGGCACACCGGCGAGGGCGACTTGGAGGCCGCAAGGGTTGCAACGGCTCACAATCCGGCCATAGCAGAGGCGGACTCGTTCAGACGGCGACGACAGCTCAGAGGCGGGAGCAAGGCCGTGACCTAGCGGGTCGAGGCACAGCTGCAGTAGGGACGAAAACCGCGGAGATGGCAGAATCCGAGTCTAATCCGAGTCTTCCTCCACATCGTGGTTGGTTTAATTAATCCGTGTCCGGGTCGTCGCTGGTCTGGAGACCCATGTTGATCTGATCCTGTATCTGTAGTAGTCCTTGATCTCTGTGTTGGGATCGGAACACGCCTTGACGTGATGGCTTGATGGATTAGTAGATGTAGTGCTCAACTATCATTGAAGGATTTATAAATATGAAATATAGTACTTTAGTAGGTAGTGCCTCCACGTGAGTAGTACTAGTAGATTAACATGCCTTTGGTTTTCACACGATGGGAATATCACAAACATCCACGAATCGATGCCTCGGGACCTGTGGCATGTCCGATCAGCAAAATAGATGTATAGTAGAAACCGTCTCGGCGACTTGATGGTCGATAGTGTTGCAGCGGAAATTAATCAGTTTAGATGGATCGCCTCGTCGCGCATGGCAGTGCACACAGATGTAATCCTAACTCTCATCTTGATCCAATCTCGTATATGACGTCCCGACTATTCGTCAACAACATGGATCCTTCCATGCCAGCGGCAGAAAATTTCACAGAAACCACATGGAACCTGTTTGCTTGATGTGGAGCTTTCAGTTCCGGCTCTTCATGATCCGGATGATCGCGAACTTCTCGAACCCTAGGAGAGATCCCTCCAAGAACTCATCACCACCGTGCGCCACGGCCCCACGGTGGGCGCCAACTGTCGTGGAATTAACACGTCAGATGTCCTATGTGTAAGGACATAGCCATGAGGCCAGCCCATCTATGTAGTAGCTTGAGAGGGGTTGATTGGGATGAGAGACGCAGGGCGGTCCAACGCACGAGACAAGGGTTTAGACAACTTCGGGCCCCGGGAAACATCATCCGGTAACAACCCTACATGCTGTTTGTGGCTAGGTCTCATTATGCTTATGAGAGAGTCGCCGGTAAACCGGCTCTTTGAGTCTAGCCCTAGAGATTGTTTCTTGTTGCTCTTTTTTCTTTGGGGTGCCCTGCCCCTCCTTATATAAGTTAGAGGGGCGGGTTACATGTGGAGTGCTAGTAGGACTAGGACTAGTCTATCTTCTCTTACAAGTTAATTACAAGTCCGGGTCTTGCTTCCTCGTAAAGGAAATATTCGTCATCCCTTTCCTTTTAATCCGGCCCATCATAACGTGAGCCGACCTTTTGGGTTTTAGGCCTTGTTGTCCATCTGACCCGCCCGCCGGGTTACTAATGAGTCGCCAAGATCGGCCAGGTTATCTGTGAATCGCCAAGCTCCGGGCGGGTTACTAGTGAGCCGCCAATTCCGGCCGGGTCATACCGCGGGGTATATCCCCGACAGGGCTGGTGTGTGGGTGTTGGAGAATTCGCCCACACGCCCCGCAGCACGCGGTTTGCCAGCTACGCTGTATGGGCGAACTAGTTTCTGCCCACACAACCACCACCTAGTCCACGCGCGTGTGGGCGAACTGCTTTTTGCCCACACGACAATTGTACGTTGTTGGATGGCAACTGCCGTTACCCGTACGTTGCAACTACGATTCGTTGCTACACGGCAACTGCAGTTGCGCGTACGTGGCAACCAGATAAACACACATGGCAACTGTGATTAATCATACATGGCAACTATGGTTGGACCACACGTGATAACTAGGTCAAGACACATGGCAACTACTGTTTGACCATATGTGGAAGTAGTTAATCACGCACGGCAACTATGGCTTGATTACATGCGGCAACCACCATAAATTAGACATGTCAACTATAGTTAATCAAAACAGATAGAGTTGACATGCTTTTACAACTACATTTGCCATCCAAGATAACTAAATCTGCCATCCCGGATGGCAACTAAATCGTCATCCGCAGGGTATCTAACGTAGTTGTGGTAGAACGTGTGGGCATTTTTGCTTCATGCCACACACACGGGGATGGAGATGAGTTGTAATTGTTGGGCGTGTGGCGCAAAGTAGCTACGCCCACACGTGTGGGCAACTCTAATGTTCACCCATACACAGCCCGTGTGGGCTGCCTCCTGCTCACGGCACACACGATATGTGGGCGAATGTATAGTATACCACACATGTGGGCGTTATCGGCATCTTTAAAAGAAACATTTTATCTGCTGGACAATCCTTTGTTTTAGGGATATCTGCCGAACAATCAAGAGTCCAAGTCACGAAGGTTTTAGATCATAGCTGTTGTGGGTCCGCTTTTAGTTATAAGTATCTAAGGGTCGTACTTTACAGATTAATGAAGGGTCCATCAAATTAACGGTCAGATGTTTCTGATTAATGCGGGATTTTCTAGCTATTTCTCTAATTTTGACCCGTATTTTCCTTTTAATATATAATAGATAGATACGTGTTGAGTAATGAATGATTAGGAAAAAAAAGAAGAGAGAGGGCACTTACAAGTTACAAGGCATATTTGATCGACCGTAAAACTTGATCCGTAGCAGTGAATGAAAATCTTCTTGCGCACGTCGTATAAAAAGAAGCGCGTGCATCACGCGGCAATGAGCTCGTCGTTGTTATCCGACCAATGCATGTGCTAGCTAATAAAACAACTGACAGATAAGAGACTTGGAACCCCACCTTTGTTGCAGTAATTCTGCCCTCTGTTGCTATTTGCAGGTCGCCGGGGCTGTTCGGTTTATGACGCGCGCTGTGTGATGTCTCTTTTTCGTGCATAACTTTTTTTAACGGTGTTTTCGTGCATAACTTGCTAGTAGGTTGGTCGATTGGCCTCCACTCAACAGACGGAAGCGCAGTGCGGCTTGGATTCATAACGAAAAATCTGTAAACGCGTTGGCGATATTTGAGAGCTAATCCTATCCTATATCCTCTGTTTTGTAAGTTTCCAAGTAGTTGATCCATTTTGAGCACATGCAAGCCCTCACGTCAAATATCATCTATTGGAGATGTTCTAAGTAGTTGATCTATTTTGAGCACATTTAAACCCTCCGCTTCATCAACCATATGCAATCATTTACATTCCACTTTCTAGCACATGCAAACCTCCACGTCAAACATATGCAAGCCCTCCCCGTCATCTTTTTTTTTTCACCAACAAATTATTCCATCTCGATCCATACTCCATAGACAGAGCATATTGCATTAAAGCTAATAATTAATGAGCTGTCCGTTAAGTAATTATCTGGCAGTATAGTGCAAAGGAATCTTGGTAGTATCATCCGTCCATCAACAAACAGACCCGCCCCTCTCCAAAGCAGTGTGCGTAACAAGCCATGTGGACGCGCATAGCCCTGTCCTGCAACAAACTGCTCCTCGCTCAGCTTTTGAGCAGTGTGGGTAAGAAATGTCGAGGAGCACAGTCCACCTCGAGTTCCACGAGTGAATAATTGAATCAGTGTTAGTTGTTGTAGCAATAGCAAAAATGGATGCTATATAAACCCTCCTAGCTGGGTAAGTAATCAACACACAAACACAACACCAGCCTCATAGCAAGAGAGAGAAAGCAATGGCTGACAAGTCTTCCCCGATGATGACAATCCCCACCGACGCTGAGCTAATCCAGGCGCAAGCTGACCTTTGGCGCCACTGCCTCAGCTACCTCACACCAATGGCGCTCAGGTGCGCCATCCAGCTCGGCATCCCTACCGCGATCCACCGCCTCGGCGGTGCCGCGTCGTTGCCTGACCTAGTCACCGCGCTGTCCCTCCCACCATCAAAGGCGCCGTTCCTCAGCCGTCTCTTGCAGCTGCTGTCCACGACGGGGGTGCTGGCATCAAACGAGGCTAGGATCTACAGCCTCGTCCCGCTGTCCTACCTTCTCGTGGATGGTATACTCGTTGATGGAGATGCTAGCCAGGCAGCTCTTGTGCTCTGCTTGACCTCGCGGTATCACATGGAGGCGGCTATGGGGTTGGCCGACTGGTTCAAAAAGGATATCGCTCAACCCGTGCCATCGCCGTTCGAGGACGTGCATGGCGCGACACTCTTCGAGGAGAGTATGACCGTCCTCGACCCTGAGAGTGACAAGTTATTCAATGAAGCTTTAGCTGCCCATGACCATATGGGAATCGGCACAATATTGCGGGAATGCCATGGCTTATTCAATGGCTTGCAGTCGCTCACCGACTGTTGTGGTGGTGATGGAACGACAGCTAGGGCCATTGTTAAGGCCTTCCCTCACATAAAGTGCAACGTGTTGGACCTTCCAAGGGTGATCAATAAAGCTCCAAGCGATGGCCTCGTTAACTATATCGCTGGTGACATGTTCCATTCCATCCCACCTGCTCAAGTTGTAATGCTCAAGGTACAAACTGGTATCTCTCTACCATGTTTCATTTTTTTGCCTGCATTCTGTACCGCATAGATATTGCAAACTTGCGTCACTAGTAGGCACGTTTTTTCAGGTGTCATTATTATTTAAATGAAACTAACTACAAATGCTTATGCATAATTGCACAAAGTTCATAAACTGTTTGTCCTTGAAAATACATTGCTTGACTGTAAAGATATTTGTGCATGCCAGCTTGTTCTACACTTCTGGAGCGACGAGGATTGCATCAATATCCTAACTCAATGCAAGAAGGCCATTCCTTCTCGAGAAGTGGGAGGAAAAGTTATTATCATGGACATTGTGGTTGACTCTTCTTCAGGACCGTTATTCGAAACCCAAATGCTGATGGATATGGTAATGATGGTATGTACCAGGGGACGACAACGTGATGAAAATGACTGGAGTGCCATCTTTATGAAGGCAGGGTTTAGTGACTACAAAATTGTCAAGAAGCTTGGAGCTCGAGGTGTCATCGAGGTCTATCCATAAGTTCGTGTTGCGAATGGTGTGATTGTGACCATCTAGTATAAATCGGCGTGGTACAATAAATAAATAAATAAGCGAGGCGTGTGGTGCGTTACTATCTAATGGAGAATGCAATGTAATAAAAGTTGATAGCTAAAACTTTAAGGGCTACCACATCGCACATGTGGTAAGCAATCCAAGTTGGATGAAACGTTTGGGGCGTGGTCGCGACAAAACTAGTATGTATTTTTTTTAGGAAGTATGTGCATGAAAGTTGGTATCGAGAAGTGTTGAGGCACTCGGTGTGTATCTACGTACGTGCCATGTTTGTATACTCCAACATGAGGAGATATTATGCTTACCATATCTGTCTATTTGACGATTGGTAAATCCACAAACATGAAAAATTAAGCCCTCGGCCAGTTAGAACTCGCGATCCTAACACATAGGATGGGTGCAGAGGACATTCCACTGCGTTGGTAGCAGCTTCCTAAGCGCTACTAGTTAAATACATATCTATATCAAGGTAGAAAAATGAATTTAGAATTCAATAAAAAATTTCATTCGAGATGTTTGATATTTCATGTTTACCTTGTAACAGGGATCCCCCCCCCCCCATCAGCAGAAAAACACGGTGCCAGTGATCCCCGGCAGCAAGAGAAACAAGAACATGTGGTAGTCTAGCAACTAATAGAAAAGACGTGCCGCCGTCATCACCCCTCCCAAGCTAGAGTTGAGAAAACTTGTTGTAGCAGACAATCGGGAATTCGCCATCCTAAGGCCCCATAGGACTAGCGCATCAAAACATCAACCGCCGTCGATGAAGAGATACGTAGATCGGAAGGATCCAACTTGAAGATACACGCAAACACAACCACCGACCGAATCATGAGAGTTTCATTGGAGCTACACCTCCACACGCCCTCTGATGATGCTAGACGAACCACCGGAACGGGGGGAACCTTATTCCATCTTCAAGGAGCTGCCATTGTCTCGTCTTCCCGAGCAGAATACAAACCCTAACAAAACCAAAAGAATTGTCTAAAAATGGAGCCCTCCTACCGGCGAAGGCCAGGATCCACCGTGCCCCCATGGCCCTAGGGCTACCGGAGATGAGGTGGACCGGCGGCGGCGCCGGTGGGAGACGAAGGAACCCAGCTTTTTTGGAGGAGGCGGCGGCAGCTGCATAAGCAACTACATATATATATTCGCATGTCTTCTATTTTTAAGAAAAAGGGTTCCCCCCGCTTTGTATTACAAAGCAACTAGCCGATACAACCAACGATAGGGGCTGGGGCGGAAGCAGCACAAACACGCCCAAAAGAAAGGAAAGAGAAAAAAGAAAAGAAACAAATGCCGATAACGGTGGATCGGCAAAAACGATGAAGCCTCGTGACCGCTGCGTCCACCGGAGATCGCCCACCAAGCTCCGAGACTCCGAAGTGCCGGTACCCAACAACACCTCCAAGAAGGGACGCGACGATGACGACGCTGCTGCCAAGGGTTTCCCCCGGTACACGGCGAGGAGAGAGGACGTGTAGCCCCGACGCCCTCCAGGAAGGTCCGGCGGCACCCTCAGGCACCACCGCGTCGGTGTCGGCCAAGCCAACAGAGATTTCTCCCGATCCTAGCCTCTACCTCAGGCACTTCGGAGCTCGCCGCCAGACCGACCACCACCCAGCTCCAACACGGACACGAAGCTCCCCACGTTGTCTCACCACGGCACCACGAAGAAGAGGAGCCGGACTAGGGCAATAGCACCGTCGGCATACGGGAGGGCCCTGATACGTCTCCAAGGTATCTATAATTTATGAAGTATTCATGCTATTATATTATCCATCTTGGATGTTTAATGGGCTTTACTATGCATGGGACTAACCTATTGACCCAGAGCCCAGTGCCAGTTTCTGTTTTTTCCCTTGTTTCAGTGTTTCGCGGAAAAGGAATATCAAACGGAGTCCAAACGGAATGAAACCTTCGGAAAAGTTATTTTTGGAAAGAAAGCAATACAGGAGACTTGGAGTGCACGTCAGGAGATCAACGAGGAGGGCACGAGGCAGGGGGCGCGCCCACCCCCCTGGGCGCACCCTCCACCCTCGTGGGCCCCTCGTGGCTCCCCTTACCGACTTCTTTCGCCTATATATCTCCATATACCACTAGTAGAAAAAGGGTCAAATGTCAAGCACATTAGTGCCGGTTTGCTTTTGAGCCGGCACTAATGTGTGCATTAGTGCCGGTTCCAACGGCTAGCCAGCCGCTTTCATTAGTACCGGTTCGTGGCCGACCTTTAGCACCGGTTCGTGCCACGGACCGGTACTAAAGTGAGTGGTGGCAGGATGTTGTCAGTCCGGGGCCCCTTCAGCACCTTTAGTACCCTTCGTCCACCCGAGCTCGCTCTGTTCTTCCCCTTTCCCCTCTCCTCTCTATTCTTCCCCTCTTCCTCTCGAGCTCATCACACATTGTGCCCAAAATTTGTCAAGATTTGAAGGCCCCCATCCATTCAAATGATCACAAAGGTTAGCAACTTTGTCCTTTCATCTCTCATTGCTAGATTAGCTCTTGCAATGCTTTGTATAGTGACTAATTTATGAGTTTAGTAATTTGGTAGAAAATATATGTGCTAGTATTTGATTTATATGCAATTTGTGGTCAAAACTAACACTTAGTTTGCATATGTAGGTGTGGTTTACTTAGTGCCTTCTAAATCTCCGTCTTAACCACAATCGATCGCCCGCACCGTTCCGTCGCCGGCACCACCTTGTGGTGAGCCTCTTGTTCATGAATGTTTTACATTACCAAATTGATGTTTGTGTGATTTGGATATATAGTTACTCGTATAATTATCTTACCCGTACGTTGTTTGTTATACATAGTGTCATGGTTTTGATATCCGTCCCCGTCGGCCCTCGTCCTTGTTATGATTCGGATGTGGTATATTCTCTTTTAAAACTAGTTGTTGCATTTCGTGTTTATGACAAATTATGCCCATCAAGTTGACATAGATATTTTTGTCTAGGAGGTTTGTGAACCGGAAATTCCAACCGACCCTATTGTCGAGAGGTTAAATTTAGTTGAAAGAGAAAACGAGTATTTGAAAGAAAAATTGAAAAGAATTGAGGGGGAGAAGATGGAATTGGAGTTGCATGTTGCCGATGTCGTCGATGATCACAAGATCAAGATGGAGAAAATGCGCTGGAAGATTAGAAAGATTAGAAAATATGCCATTGATAGTGAGGCTTGGTATCATTATGCTGTTGGATCAATTGTTACCTTAGTTGCGATCTTGATCGCATTTGTTGTTGCATTTAAACTTTTTAGTTAGAGTGTTATTTGTTTGTTGCATTTAAGTCTTGTATAAACTTTATGTATGAACTTTATGTATGAACTTTATGTATGAACTTGTATTAATTTGGTCTATTCGGTGTTGTGTAATGAAGATGAGCCGACAATGGATGTACGATGACCGATGCTCTCCCGAGTTCATTAATGGCGTGCAAACTTTTCTGCTTGCGGCTGAGGCAAACAAGCGGGCGGATGGTTTTATGCCTTGTCCATGTTTAGTCTGTAAGAATGATCACAATTACTCTACGTCAAGAACCATTCACGTCCACCTGTTTGAGTCCAGTTTCATGCCCCACTATAATGTTTGGACCAAACACGGAGAAAGAGGGGTTATGATGGAAGACAATGAAGAAGAAGAGGACGACGACAGCTATCCTGGCCATGGGTTCCCTGAGTACAATGGTACAATAATGGGGGAAGAAGCTGAGCCGGCAATGCGGGAAGAAGCTGAAGAAGAGGCATCAGATGAGCCCGCTGATGATCTAGGTCGGGCCATTGCCGATGCAAAGAGAAACTGCGCAAGTGAAAAGGTTAAGAAGAAGTTGCAGCGCATGTTAGAGGATCACAAGAAATTGTTGTACCCGAATTGCGAAGCTGACAAGAAAAAGTTGGGCACCACACTGCAATTGCTGCAATGGAAGGCAGAGAATGGTGTATCTGACAAGGGATTTGGAAAGTTGCTGGTAATGATAAAGAATATGCTTCCAAAGGACAACAAATTGCCCGAGAGTACGTACGAAGCAAAGAAGGTTGTCTGCCCTCTAGGGTTAGAGGTGCAGAAGATACATGCATGCCCTAATGACTGCATCCTTTACCGCGGTGAGTACGAGGATTTGAACGCTTGCCCGGTATGCGGTGCATTGCGCTATAAGATCAGGCGCGATGACCCTGGTGATGTCGAGGGCGAGCACCCCAGGAAGAAGATTCCTGCCAAGGTGATGTGGTATGCTCCTATAATACCACGGTTGAAACGTTTGTTCCAAAACAAAGAGCATGCCAAGGCGATGCGATGGCACATAGAAGACCGTAAGAAAGACGGAAAGTTGAGAGTACCCGCTGACGGGTCGCAGCGGAGAAAAATTGAGAGAAAGTACGGGAAGGAGTTTGCATATGACGCAAGGAACGTATGGTTTGGTCTAAGCGCAGATGGCATTAATCCTTTTGGGGAGCAGAGCAGCAACCATAGCACCTGGCCTGTGACTCTATGTTTGTATAACCTTCCTCCTTGGTTGTGCATGAAGCGGAAGTTCATTATGATGCCAGTGCTCATCCAAGGCCCCAAGCAACCCGACAACGACATTGATGTGTACCTAAGGCCATTAGTTGAAGAACTCTTACAGCTGTGGAATGGAACAGGTGTACGTGCGTGGGATGAGCACATGGGGGAAGAATTTGACCTAAAGGCCTTGCTGTTCGTGACCATCAATGATTGGCCTGCTCTCAGTAACCTTTCAAGACAGACAAACAAGGGATACCGCGCATGCACGCACTGTTTGGATGATACCGACAGTATATATTTGGACAATTGTAGAAAGAATGTGTACCTGGGACATCGTCGATTTCTTCCGAGCAAGCATCCCGTAAGAAAGAAAGGCAAGCATTTCAAAGGTGAGGCGGATCACTGGACGAAGCCTCGCCACTGTACTGGTGCTGATGTACATGATATGGTCAAGGATTTGAAGGTAGTCTTTGGAAAGGGTCCTGGCGGACAACCTGTTCCGTATGACGCTGACGGACGCGCACCCATGTGGAAGAAGAAATCTATATTTTGGGACCTGCCCTATTGGAAAGATCTAGAGGTCCGCTCTGCAATCGACGTGATGCACGTGACGAAGAATCTTTGCGTGACCCTGCTTGGCTTCTTGGGCGTGTATGGGCGTGATGTATTTACTATTTCGGAAGAGGTTTCAATTGATTATGATGAGAACAAAGTTGCTACTTATGATGATTATTGTGATGAAACTTATGCTATAAAAAGTAGTGATGATTATATTTATAAAAGTTGTCATGATTATGATTACCTTTTTTATGAACATTACTCCTTTAATGTGGAAACAATTTATAGTATTCGAGTCTCTTATGATACTCCCACTATTCCGAATGAGAAGAATTTTGCTTATGTGGAGAGTAGTAAAATTTCTATGCAAGTAGATCATGAAAAGAATGCTTTAGGTGCTGGTTATATTGTTGAATTCATTCATGATTCTACTGAAAATTATTATGAGGGAGGAACATATGCTTGTAGGAATTGCAATAATATCAAGTTTCCTCTCTATGTGCTTAAAATTTTAAAGTTATGCTTGTTTTGCCTTCCTATGCTAGCTGATTATTGTTCCCATAAGTTGTTTGCTCACAAAATCCCTATGCATAGGAAGTGGGTTAGACTTAAATGTGCTTGCCATGTGTTTCATGATTCTCTCTTTATGTTTCAATTCTTATCTCTTATGTGAGCATCATTGAAATCATCATGCCTAGCTGGGGGCGTTAAACGATAGCGCTTGTTGGGAGGCAACCCAATTTTGTTTTAGTTTCTTGCTTTTTGGTTCTGTTTAGGAATAAATAATCTATCTAGCCTCTGGTTAGATGTGGTTTTATGTTTTAATTAGTGTTTGTGCCAAGTAAGACCTATAGGATCTTCTTGGATGATAGTTATTTGATCTTGCTGAAAATTCCAGAAACTTTCTGTTCACTAAAACAATTGTTTAAAATCACCAGAATGTGATAAAATACTGATTCCAATTGCAGTAGATCAATAAACAAATTATCTAGGTCTTACTATTTTGGTTGATATTTATGAGTTCCAGAAGTTTGCGTTAGTTACAGATTATTACAGACTGTTCTGTTTTTGACAGATTCTGTTTTTCGTGTGTTGTTTGCTTATTTTGATGAATCTATGGCTAGTAAAATAGTTTATAAACCATAGAGAAGTTGGAATACAGTAGGTTTAACACCAATATAAATAAAGAATGAGTTCAATACAGTACCTTGAAGTGGTGTGTTGTTTTCTTCCGCTAACGGAGCTCACGAGTTTTCTGTTGAGTTTTGTGTTGTGAAGTTTTCAAGTTTTGGGTAAAGATTCGATGGACTATGGAATAAGGAGTGGCAAGAGCCTAAGCTTGGGGATGCCCAAGGCACCCAAAGGTACAATTTAAGGATAACCTAGCGTCTAAGCTTGGGATGCCCCGGAAGGCATCCCCTCTTTCGTCTTCGTTCATCGGTAACTTTACTTGGAGCTATATTTTTATTCACCACATGATATGTGTTTTGCTTGGAGCGTCATTTTATTTTCTTTAGATTTGCTTGCTGTTTGAATAAAATACCAAGATCTGAAATTCTTAAATGAGAGAGAGAGTCTTCACAAAGCTACATAATTATTTAACTACTCATTAATCTTCACTTATATCTTTTTGGAGTAGTTTGTCATTTACTCGTGTGCTTCACTTATATCCTATGAGTAAATGGTTGAATGAATTGAATATCATAAATCTGAAATTATATTTGTTTCATATGCTTATCCCATGGGGAGTAATGACTTTACATATAAGAAGTAGAGGTGGTAAATTTATTGAATGTTAGCAAACGTTGTATTGGTCACTTGAACAATTCATGAAAGAATATTGAAGGAAGCGAGATTTCACATATAATACTATCTTGGACATCTTCTATGATTGTGAGCCCCATTAATTATTTTCAAACCTGAGCAAATTAGTTGAAGTTGGACAAGGAAGACAACATAATGAGTTATGCTTGGGTATATTTGTATAGAAGTTATATTGTTATGGATCCTCTAACATGTGGTGCTTGCTATTTAGAATCCTTTGCTAGCCAAAATATCTGTACTAAGCGGGAATACTGCTTGTGCATCCAAATTCCTTGAACCAAGTTTCTTCCATGAGTGTCCACCATATCTACCTATATGCGGTATTTACCTACCGTTCCAAGTAAATTTGCATGTGCCAAACTCTAAACCTTCAAATAATAATCTGTTTTGTATGCCCGAATCGCTCATGTAGCGACTAGGGGCTGTCAGTATCTTCCATGCTAGGTGGGTTATTCTCACGATGAGTGGACTCCGTTCATCATTCACGAGAAAATGGCTGGTAACTGGGATGCCTAGTCCTATGATCAAAAGATCAAAAACAAATTCGCAAATAATTTAAACAAAACTCCCCCAGGATTGTTGATAGTTGGACGGCACCCGTTGTTTGGTACAAGCCGTGGAGTGTGAATGTTGGTGGAGGGGGAGTAAAAATCTTCACCTTTCTGCGTGGGAACCGCCTATAATGTATGTAGTATGGAAGATATTGGGAACTCTTGGTCGTTATGTTGACAATGAAAGCATACCTCTCAAAATTATTTTCATCTCTCTTTTTGCTTCGAGCTTTGGCACCTCTGCAAATCCCTGCTTCCCTCTGCGAAGGGCCTATCTTTTACTTTTATGCAAGAGTCAGTAGTATTCCTTCTCATTCCAGCCCACTCTTTAGTTGGCAATCATGTGTTGGGGAAAGATCTAAGCATATATGGCCATTCAAATATATTTGAGCATGAATTATTACTGTTGACATTACCCTTGAGGTAAAAGGTTGGGAGGCGAAACATTAAGCCCCTATCTTTCTCTGTGTTCGATGAATACTATTTGTTCTAAAAATATGCTTTGAGTGGTAGCAATCATGGAAGACTATATGATAGTTGAGTATGTGGGATTTGCTAAATGAAAGCTCTGACATAGACTCTTCCTGAAAATAAGATGAATTGTAATTGTTTGATGACTAATAACACGGTTTGTTAGTTTTCAAGAAAGTTTATGATCTATACTTTAACATGTGAATAGCTTGTTACTTGATCATGAGAAGTTTTATGAGATGAGCTACTATTATGACATATAATGATGCTAGAAAAGGTGATTGAAATTATCATTGATCAAACTTATGCACCTGCTAGCATTCACACTTCATAAATTATTTCTTTTATCATTTACCTACTCGAGGACGAGCAGGAATTAAGCTTGGGGATGCTGATACGTGTCCAATGTATCTATAATTTATGAAGTAGTCATGCTATTATATTATTCATCTTGGATGTTTAATGGGCTTTACTATGCACTTTTATATTACTTTTGGGACTAACCTATTGATCCGGAGCCCAGTGCCAGTTTTTGTTTTTTCCCTTGTTTTAGTATTTCGCGGAAAAGGAATATCAAACGGAGTCCAAACGGAATGAAACCTCCGGAAAAGCTATTTTTGGAAAGAAAGCAATACAGGAGACTTGGAGTGCACGTCAGGAGATCAATGAGGAGGGCACGAGGCAGGGGGCGCGCCCACCCCCTGGGTGCGCCCTCCACCCTCGTGGGCCCCTCGTGGCTCCCCTTACCGACTTCTTTCGCCTATATATCTCCATATACCCTAAAACCATCGGGGAACAGAAGAGATCGGGAGTTTCGCCGCCGCAAGCCTCTGTAGCCACCAAAAACCAATCGGGACCCTGTTTCGGCACCCTGCCGGAGGGGGAGGGATCCCTCACCGGTGGCCATCTTCATCATCCCGGCGCTCTCCATGACGAGGAGGGAGTAGTTCACCCTCGGGGCTGAGTGTATGTACCAGTAGCTATGTGGTTGATCTCTCTCTCTCTCTCTCGTGTTCTTGAGGTGATACGATCTTGATGTATCGCGAGCTTTGCTATTATAGTTGGATATTATGATGTTTCTCCCCCTCTACTCTCTTGTAATGGATTAAGTTTTTCCTTTGAAGTTATCTTATCGGATTGAGTCTTTAAGGATTTGAGAACACTTGATGTATGTCATGCCGTGCTTATCTGTGGTGACAATGGGATATCACGTGATCCACTCGATGTATGTTTTGGTGATCAACTTGCGGGTTTCGCCCATGACCTATGCATAGGGGTTGGCACACGTTTTCGTCTTGACTCTCCGGTAGAAACTTTGGGGCATTCTTTGAAGTACTTTGTGTTGGTTGAATAGATGAATATGAGATTGTGTGATGCATATCGTATAATCATGCCTACGGATACTTGAGGTGACATTGGAGTATCTAGGTGACATTAGGGTTTTGGTTGATATGTGTCTTAAGGTGTTATTCTAGTACGAACTCTTGAATACATCGATCCGAAAGAATAACTTTGAGGTGGTTTCGTACCTACCATAATCTCTTCGTTTGTTCTCCGCTATTAGTGACTTTGGAGTGACTCTTTGTTGCATGTTGAGGGATAGTTGTATGATCCAATTATGTTATTATTGTTGAGAGAACTTGCACTAGTGAAAGTATGAACCCTAGGCCTTGCTTCCTAGCATTGCAATACCGTTTACGCTCATTTTTTATCATTAGTTACCTTGCTGTTTTTATATTTTCAGATTATAAAAACCTATATCTACCATCCATATTGCATTTGTATCACCATCTCTTCGCCGAACTAGTGCACCTATACAATTTATCATTGTATTGGGTGTGTTGGGGACACAAGAGACTCTTTGTTATTTGGTTGCAGGGTTGCTTGAGAGAGACCATCTTCATCCTACGCCTCCCACGGATTGATAAACCTTAGGTCATCCACTTGAGGGAAATTTGCTACTGTCCTACAAACCTCTGCACTTGGAGGCCCAACAACGTCTACAAGAAGAAGGTTGCGTAGTAGACATCAGGCCCCACCTCCACCGTCCACGATGGTAGCCGACCGGACGCCATGGCAGGAGCCTACCGGGCCCATGGCCCCACAGGCCCGGCCGGGCCCTCAAAGGCCCGGACAGCTCCCGCCTCCGCGCAGCAGCTGGCACGCCGCCGGCGTCGCTGTCCCAGTCCAAGCCGCTCCCCTACCTCCCCGTACAGAGGGCGTCGCGGTCGCGCCGGAGCCGACCTGCAAGGACCCAGAAGGGACCCTACGGGCTCAGATCGGGGCCGGGGACGCGCCACCGGCCGGCCAGCACCACTAGACCACCCCGCCGCCAAGAGGCGGCACCACCACGGCGAGCACCGCCGGCCTCCACACCAGGACGCCGGACCGCCACCGCCGAGGCGCACCACTGCCGGCCATCACCGCCCGAGCAGGGGAGGACCGTGCGCGGGAAAGGGCAAGCCCACCGCTGCCAGCATCTCGCGGCCGAAGGCCGGCGGCGCGCGCTGACGGCGGTGGGAGGAGGGAGGGGCGCGGGGAGGGGCTGGAGGCGCGTGGTGGAAGGGCCCCCGGCCGCCTCGCTCGGGGAGGCGGCGCAGGGGTACGGGGGCGTGGAGGGGGGGGGGGGCTGTCTTCTATTTTTTACCAGCTCAACGTCTTAGCATGTCATCATAGGAAAAGTAAATCTAAAGGTGAAGGTACAAACCGGTGAAGGATCCACTTCTCGTCCCATTGTGAAGATTGGTGCAGCCAATCCTGGTATAATATTGTGAATGTTTGCTGAGATTGGAGCGGCACATGAAGCTGCAGTGGCGTAGTCCATGGACCACCCTGTTAATTTGGCCCATTACTTCACTATATAGTTTATGCTAATTAACAAAAAAAATTATCTTTGCTTGCATCGGCCAAGGCCAAAGCCCAAAATACAAGGACTGCAGCTGATCCGATCGCTAGGCTTTCTCGTTTGCTTCGTATTCTGTATGCTCCCAGCCTCCTAGAAAAACTCGCCTCGTTTCCTTCATATCCTATATGATTACTCGAACCGACGCACGGCCGGCGACCTAGCGAGGCACAAAGATGAAGGCAGCACAAGACAGTGATTAACGGCCGGTGGCGGGGACGTAGAGGCAGATTGGAGGAGTGTGCTAGGGCCTGCGGCACCTAGGCGCACTAGTAGAAAAAGGATCAAATGTCAAGCACATTAGTGCCGGTTTGCTTTTGAGCCGGCACTAATGTGTGCATTAGTGCCGGTTCCAATGGCTAGCCAGCCGCTTTCATTAGTACCGGTTTGTGGCCGACCTTTAGCACCGGTTCGTGCCACGGACCGGTACTAAAGTGAGTGGTGGCAGGATGTTGTCAGTCCGGGGCCCCTCCAGCACCTTTAGTACCCTTCGTCCACCCGAGCTCGCTCTGTTCTTCCCCTTTCCCCTCTCCTCTCTATTCTTCCCCTCTTCCTCTCGAGCTCATCACACATTTTGCCCAAAATTTGTCAACATTTGAAGGCCCCCATCCATTCAAATGATCACAAAGGTTAGCAACTTTGTCCTTTCATCTCTCATTGCTAGATTAGCTCTTGCAATGCTTTGTATGGTGATTAATTTATGAGTTTAGTAATTTGGTAGAAAATATATGTGCTAGTATTTGATTTATATGCAATTTGTGGTCAAAACTAACACTTAGTTTGCATATGTAGGTGTGGTTTACTTAGTGCCTTCTAAATCTCCGTCGTAACCACAGTCGATCGCCCGCACCGTTCCGTCGCCGGCACCACCTTGTGGTGAGCCTCTTGTTCATGAATGTTTTACATTACCAAATTGATGTTTGTGTGATTTGGATATATAGTTACTCGTATAATTATCTTACCCGTACGTTGTTTGTTATACATAGTGCCATGGTTTTGATATCCGTCCCCGTCGGCCCTCATCCTTGTTATGATTCGGATGTGCTATATTCTCTTTTAAAACTAGTTGTTGCATTTCGTGTTTATGAAAAATTATGTCCATCAAGTTGACATAGATATTTTTGTCTAGGAGGTTTGTGAACTGGAAATTCCAACCGACCATATTGTCGAGAGGTTAAATTTAGTTGAAAGAGAAAACGAGTATTTGAAAGAAAAATTGAAAAAAATTGAGGGGGAGAACATGGAATTGGAGTTGCATGTTGCCGATGTCGTCGATGATCACAAGATCAAGATGGAGAAAATGCGCTTGAAGATTAGAAAGATTAGAAAATATGCCATTGATAGTGAGGCTTGGTATCATTATGCTGTTGGATCAATTGTTACCTTAGTTGCGATCTTGATCGCATTTGTTGTTGCATTTAAATTCTTTTGTTAGAGTTATTTGTTTGTTGCATTTAAGTCTTGTATGAACTTTATGTATGAACTTGTATTAATTTGGTCTATTTGGTGTTGTGTAATGAAGATGAGCCGACAATGGATGTACGATGACCGATGCTCTCCCGAGTTCATTAATGGCGTGCAAATTTTTCTGGTTGCGGCTGAGGCAAACAGGCGGGCAGATGGTTTTATGCCTTGTCCATGTTTAGTCTGTAAGAATGATCACAATTACTCTACGTCAAGAACCATTCATGTCCACCTGTTTAAGTCCGGGTTCATGTGTTGGGGAACGTAGCAGAAATTCAAAATTTTCTACGCATCACCAAGATCAATCTATGGAGTAATCTAGCAACGAGGGGAAGGGGAGTGCATCTACATACCCTTGTAGATCGCGAGCGGAAGCGTTCAAGAGAACGGGGTTGATGGAGTCGTACTCGGTAACACTTAGCAACCGAACCGGTATCTAATACCCTGGTGCTGCTAGGAGTACTAGTAAAGTACACATTCATATAATGTATATCCAATATACTTCTGTCGACCTTGCCTGCCTTCTCATCTACCAAGTATCTGGGGTAGTACTGCTTCAGTGACCGTTCCTCTCATTACAGAAGCACTCATTCTCGGGTTTGGGTTCAACCTTGGGATTCTCCACTAGAGCAGCAAATGATTTGCCGTTTCATGAAGTATCCCTTTTGCCCTTGCCCTTCTAGAAACTAGTGGTTTTACTAACCATCAACAATTGATGCTCCTTCTTGATTTCTACTTTCGCGGTGTCAAACATCACGAATAGCTCAAGGATCATCATAACTATCCCTGATATATTATAGTTCATCACGAAGCTCTACTAGCTTGGTGGCAGTGACTATGGAGAACCATCACTATCTCATCTGGGAGATTAACTACCACTCGATTCAAGCGATTGTGGTACTCAGACAATCTGAGCACATGCTCAACGATTGAGCTTTTCTCCCTTAGTTTGCAGGCTTAAGAAACTTGTCAGAGGTCTCATACCTCTTGACGTGGGCACTAGTCTGAAATCCCAATTTCAGTCTCCGGAACATCTCATATGTTCTGCGACGTTTCAAAACCGTCTTTGGTGCCACAATTCTAAACCGTTAGCATTACTCACTGAACTATCACGTAGTCATCAAAACGTGTGTGTCAGATGTTTCGCAACACCTACAGACGACGCTGAGGTTCAGCACACCGAGCGGTGCATTAAGGACATAAGCCTTCTGTGCAGCAATGAGGACAATCCTCAGTTTACGGACCCAGTCCGCATAATTGCTACTACCAACTTTCAACAAAATTTTCTCTAGGAACGTGTCTTAAACAGTAGAACTAAAGCGTATGACATAATTTGCAAAGATCTTTTGACTATGTTCATGATAATGAAGTTTATCTGATTATTGAACTCCCACTCAGATAGACATCCCTCTAGTCATCTAAGTGATTCATGATCCGAGTCAAACTAGGCCGTGTCCGATCATCACGTGAGACGGACTAGTCATCATCGGTGAACATCTCCATGTTGATCGTATCTGCTATGCGACTCATGTTCGACCTTTCGATCTCTTGTGTTCCGAAGCCATGTCTGTACATGCTAGGCTCGTCAAGTCAATCTAAGTGTTTCGCATGTGTTCCGAGGCCATGTCTGTACATGCTAGGCTCGTCAACACCCGTTGTATTCGAACGTTAGAATCTATCACACCCGATCATCACGTGGTGCTTCGAAACAACGAACCTTCGCAACGGTGCACAATTAGGGGGAACACGTCTCTTGAAATTTTAGTGAGGGATCATCTTATTTATGCTACCGTTGTTCTAAGCAAATAAGATGTAAACATGACAAACATCACATGCAAATCATAAAGTGACATGATATGGCCAATATCATCTTGCGCCTTTTGATCTCCATCTTCGAGGCGCGGCATGATCACCTTTGTCACCGGCATGACACCATGATCTCCATCATCATGATCTCCATCATCGTGTCTTCATGAAGTTGTCTCGCCAACTATTACTTCTACTACTATGGCTAACAGTTAGCAATAAAGTAAAGTAATTACATGGCGTTTTCATTGACACGCAGGTCATACAATAAATTAAGACAACTCCTATGGCTCCTGCCGGTTGTCATACTCATCGACATGCAAGTCGTGATTCCTATTACAAGAACATGATCAATCTCATACATCACATATATCATTCATCACATCCATTTGGCCATATCACATCACATAGCATACCCTGCAAAAACAAGTTAGACGTCCTCTAATTGTTGTTGCATGTTTTACGTGGCTGCTATGGGTTTCTAGCAAGAACGTTTCTTACCTACGCAAAACCACAACGTGATATGCCAATTTCTATTTACCCTTCATAAGGACCCTTTTCATCGAATCCGTTCCGACTAAAGTGGGAGAGACAGACACCCGCTAGCCACCTTATGCAATTAGTGCATGTCAGTCGGTGGAACCTGTCTCACGTAAGTGTACGTGTAAGGTCGGTCCGGGCCGCTTCATCCCACAATGCCGCCGAAACAAGATAAGACTAGTAGCGGCAAGAAGAATTGACAACATCGACGCCCACAACTACTTTGTGTTCTACTCGTGCATAGAAACTACGCATAGACCTAGCTCATGATGCCACTGTTGGGGAACGTAGCAGAAATTCAAAATTTTCTACGCATCACCAAGATCAATCTATGGAGTAATCTAGCAACGAGGGGAAGGGGAGTGCATCTACATACCCTTTTAGATCGCGAGCGGAAGCGTTCAAGAGAACGGGGTTGATGGAGTCATACTCGTCGTGATCCAAATCACCGATGATCCTAGCGCCGAACGGACGGCACCTCCGCGTTCAACACACGTACGGAGCAGCGACGTCTCCTCCTTCTTGATCCAGCAAGGGGGGAGGAGAGGTTGATGGAGATCCAGTAGCACGACGGCGTGGTGGAAGTAGCGGGATCCCGGCAGGGCTTCGCCAAGCGCAAGCGGGGAGGAAGAGGTGTCACGGGAGGGAGAGGGAGGCGCCAGGGCTTAGGTGTTGCTGCCCTCCCTTCCCCCCACTATATATAGGGCCAAGGGAGAGGGGGGGGCAGCCTTGGCCCTTCCTCCAAGGAAGGGTGCGGCCAGGGAGGAGTCCTTCCCCCCCAAGGCACCTCGGAGGTGCCTTCCCCCTTTAGGACTCTCCCTTTTTTTTTCTTATCTCTTGGCGCATGGGCCTCTTGGGGCTGGTGCCCTTGGCCCATATAGGCCAAGGCGCACCCCCTACAGCCCATGTGCCCCCCGGGGCTGGTGGACCCCCTTGGTGGACCCCCGGACCCCTTTTGGCACTCCCGGTACAATACCGATAAAGTGCGAAACTTTTCCGGCGACCAAAATAAGACTTCCCATATATAAATCTTTACCTCCGGACCATTCCGGAACTCCTCGTGACGTCCGGGATCTCATCCGGGACTCCGAACAACTTTCGGGTTACCGCATACTAATATCTCTATAACCCTAGCGTCACCGAACCTTAAGTGTGTAGACCCTACGGGTTCGGGAACCATGCAGACATGACCGAGACGTTCTCCGGTCAATAACCAACAGCGGGATCTGGATACCCATGTTGGCTCCCACATGTTCCACGATGATCTCATCGGATGAACCACGATGTCGAGGATTCAATCAATCCCGTATACAATTCCCTTTGTCTATCGGTATGTTACTTGCCCGAGATTCGATCGTCGGTATCCCTATACCCTGTTCAATCTCGTTACCGGCAAGACTCTTTACTCGTTCCGTAACTCACATCATCCCGTGATCAACTCCTTGGTCACATTGTGCACATTATGATGATGTCCTACCGAGTGGGCCCAGAGATACCTCTACGTTTACACGGAGTGACAAATCCCAGTCTCGATTCGTGCCAACCCAACAGACACTTTCGGAGATACCTGTAGTGCACCTTTATAGTCACCCAATTACGTTGTGACGTTTGGTACACCCAAAGCATTCCTACGGTATCCGGGAGTTGCACAATCTCATGGTCTAAGGAAATGATACTTGACATTAGAAAAGCTCTTAGCAAACGAACTACACGATCTTGTGCTAGGCTTAGGATTGGGTCTTGTCCATCACATCATTCTCCTAATGATGTGATCCCGTTATCAACGACATCCAATGTCCATGGTCAGGAAACCGTAACCATCTATTGATCAACGAGCTAGTCTCCTAGAGGCTTACTAGGGACATGGTGTTGTCTATGTATCCACACATGTATCTGAGTTTCCTATCAATACAATTCTAGCATGGATAATAAACGATTATCATGAACAAGGAAATATAATAATAACCAATTTATTATTGCCTCTAGGGCATATTTCCAACATCATGCCCCACTATAATGTTTGGACCAAGCACGGAGAAAGAGGGGTTGTGAAGGAACACAATGAAGAAGAAGAGGACGACGACAGCTATCCTGGCCATGGGTTTCCTGAATACGATGATACAACAATGGGTGAAGAAGCTGAGCTGGCAATGCGGGAAGAAGCTGAAGAAGAGGCATCAGATGAGCCCGCTGATGATCTAGGTCGGGCCATTGCCGATGCAAAAAAAAATGCGCAAGTGATTTGGAGAAGAAGAAGTTGCAGCGCATGTTAGAGGATCACAAGAAATTTTTGTACCCAAATTGCGAAGCTGACAAGAAAAAGTTGGGCACCACACTGGAATTGCTGCAATGGAAGGCAGAGAATGGTGTATCTGACAAGGGATTTGGAAAGTTGCTGGTAATGATAAAGAATATGCTTCCAAAGGACAACGAATTGCCCGAGAGTACGTACGAAGCAAAGAAGGTTGTCTGCCCTCTAGGGTTAGAGGTGCAGAAGATACATGCATGCCCTAATGACTGGATCCTCGACCGCGGTGAGTACGAAGATTTGAGCGCTTGCCCGGTATGCGGTGCATTGCGCTATAAGATCAGGCGTGATGACCCTTGAGATGTCGAGGGCGAGCGCCCCAGGAAGAAGATTCCTGCCAAGGTGATGTGGTATGCTCCTATAATACCACGGTTGAAACGTTTGTTCCAAAACAAAGAGCATGCCAAGGCGATGCGATGGCACAGAGAAGACCGTAAGAAAGACGGAAAGTTGAGATTACCCGCTGACGGGTCGCAACGAAGAAAAATTGAGAGAAAGTACGGGAAGGAGTTTGCAGATGACGCAAGGAACGTATGGTTTGGTCTAAGCGCAGATGGCATTAATCCTTTTGGGGAGCAGAGCAGCAACCATAGCACCTGGCCTGTGACTCTATGTTTGTATAACCTTCCTCCTTGGTTGTGCATGAAGCGGAAGTTCATTATGATGCCAGTGCTCATCCAAGGCCCTAAGCAACCCGGCAACGACATTGATGTGTACCTAAGGCCATTAGTTGAAGAACTCTTACAGCTGTGGAATGCAACAGGTGTACGTGCGTGGGATGAGCACATGGGGGAAGAATTTGACCTAAAGGCGTTGCTGTTCGTGACCATCAATGATTGATCTGCTCTCAGTAACCTTTCAGGACAGAAAACAAGGGATACCGCGGATGCACGCACTGTTTGGATGATACCGACAATATATATTTGGAGAATTGTAGGAAGAATGTGTACCTGGGACATCGTCGATTTCTTCCGAGCAGGCATCCCGTAAGAAAGAAAGGCAAGCATTTCAAAGGTGAGGCGGATCACCGGACGAAGCCTCGGCACCGTACTGGTGCTGATGTACATGATATGGTCAAGGATTTGAAGGTAATCTTTGGAAAGGGTCCTGGCGGACAACCTATTCCAAAGGACGCTGACGGACGCGCACCCATGTGGAAGAAGAAATCTATATTCTGGGACCTGCCCTATTGGAAAGACCTAGAGGTCCGCTCTGCAATCGACGTGATGCACGTGACGAAGAATCTTTGCGTGACCCTTCTTGGCTTCTTGGGCGTGTATGGGAAGACAAAAGATACACCTGAGGCACGGCAGGACCGGCAACATATGCATGGAAAAGACGACATACATCAGGGGCATGCCAGCTACGCTCTTACCAAAGAAGAGAAGGAAATCTTGTTTGAATGCATGCTCAGTATTAAGGTACCGTCTGGCTTCTCGTCGAATATAAAGGGAATAATAAACATGGCAGAGAAAAAGTTCCAGAACCTAAAGTCTCATGGCTGCCACGTGATTATGACGCAACTGCTAGGCCAGAAGGAAGCATCTCCAAGGGCCATGAAAATGAGGAGGTCATTGAGTTTTGTATTGACTTTATTCCTGACCTTAAGCCGATTGGTGTTCCTGAATCGCGGCATAAGGGCAGACTGGATGGAAAAGGCACGCTAGGAGGGAATCAAAAAATATGTATGGACGGACATTCTCTCACTGAAGCACACTACACAGTTATACAGAATTCCGCCTTGGTGGCTCCGTATATGGACGAACATAAGAATTTTCTACGCTCCAAACACCCGGAGCGGTCTGATGACTGGATTACACGTGAACAAACCAGGAGTTTCGCCGGCTGGTTGTAGACACGTACCATGCATGACGCCTCTATTGAAGATGACCTGTACTCGCTGTCCCAGTTACCATCTTCGAATATAATGACTTTCAAAGGGTACGAGATAAATGGTAATACATTTTACACGATCTCCCAAGATAAGAAGAGCACCAACCAAAACAGTGGTGTCCACTTTGATGCAACAACCAAGACGGGAAAGGAAACATATTATGGTTACATAGAGGAGATATGGGAACTTGACTATGGACGTGATTTGAAGGTCCCTTTGTTTCGGTGCAAATGGGTCAATATAACACGATATGGGGTAACGGAAGACCCGCAGTATGGAATGACAACAGTAGATCTCAACAATCTTGCGTATGCAGACGAACCATTCGTCCTAGCTAATGATGTGGCACAGGTTTTCTATGTGAAGGATATGTCTACCAAGCCGAGAAAAAGAAAAGATAAGGAAGCGAATGCATCATACGATGAGCCAAAGCGCCACATAGTTCTTTCTGGGAAGAGAAACATCGTGGGAGTGGATGACAAGACAGACATGTCAGAAGATTATGAAAAGTTTGATGAAATTGCTCCATTCACAGTGAATATTGACCCGAGCATCCAGTTAAATGATGAAGATTTTCCATGGCTACGGCGCAAAGGGACATACGCGAAGAAAAAGTTTTACACCCAAAGATCTGGGATGTGATCGGCTTCACTATCATCACTTTCTTCTGTGTTTCACACCCAGAAGGGAATCTCTGTAATAGTTAGGGTAGTTATGTGTTTTGGCATTTGAAACGCGAAGAAATTTTATGTGCAAAGAAATTCTTTCATGCATTTACTGATTTTTTCAGCTAAATGACCCTGAAATTGAAAAGCATTTCAAATGCTCAGAAAGGTTGAAAGTTGGCATGGTATCATAATTTCACCCACATAGCATGTGCAAAAAAGTAGAGAGGGTTACCGCAAAAATTGGATGCACTTCGTGTAAAAAATGGACAATCTCTTTCGAAGTATCAGGGTTTCGGATGAAAACTCATCCGTTACAAAGGGATTTCATTTTTTAAATAACCTAAGCATTACCAAATTGAATATAATGATAAAACACACTAATATTAAACATAAGAAAAAAGAATCACTGAAAATCTATTTTCAAAGTTAAGTTATTCACAAACTAGTGATTCACACAAATTTCAAATAATTCAAAATGTAAACTATTCAAATTTGTAAACTACCGGCACTAACCGAAAGTTTGTAATTTTTTGTACCTAAAGCAAAAATATTCCCAAAGAAACTCTAAATACAGCAAAAAACAACTCAAAAATAAATAAACCAAAAATAAATAAAGCAAAAAAATAAGAAAATAAAAAAGCCCACCTACTGGGCCAAAGCGGCCTGCATACGACTAGAAACCCAACCTGTAGTTGGGCCAGGATGCAGGCCCGCAAGCCCAGTAAGCCCACAGGCAGAGTAGGAGAGGTAGGCCCAGAAGGCCTGCTATTAAGAGGAGCTCAATGCAGTGCACGCGTCGGGGCTTATAAACTGGTCCTGGCGCTCCTCAACTAGCGAGGTGGGACTAAACTTCTGCGCCCCTCGCCTGGCAGCGCACACCCTTTAGTACCGGATGGTGGCACCAACCGGTACTAAAGGGTGGGCCTTTAGTACCGGTTGGTGCCACCAACCGGTACTAGCGCTTCCCGCCGCTTGGCCTGGCCAAAATCGACCTTTAGTACCGGTTGGTGGCTCCAACCGGTACTAAAGGACCATCCTATATAAGAAACACTTACGAAAATTTCGTCAGTTTCCTCCCAGTTCTCTCCGCTTCATCGCCGCCGCCCCGTCCCGCGCCATCGCCGCCACCGTCGCGCCGTCCCTCGTCGCCTCCACGCCGCCCCGTCCTCGTCGCGCCGTCCGCGTCGCCGGCCCGTCCCCATCCCGCACCGGCCCGCGTCCCTGTCCCCGCACCGGCCCGCGTCGCCGTCGCCGTCGCCTCGACCTCGCCCGCGCTGTGAGCCTCTGTCCCCCCTCTCCTCTCCCTCCAATCCAAGCCGCCGCGCGCGCCGCCGTCGCCGTCACTGTCGCCTGCACACACAACACATACACACACATACACACATACACAATTCTTGTTCTGTTTTTAGTTTTTAGTTTTTCTGTTATTAGTTATTAGTTATTAGTTTTTTCAGTTTTTCTGTATTAATGTTATAGAAATGTTAGTTATATAGAAATGTTAGTTATATATAGAAATGTAGTTTTTTCTGTATTAATGTTATAGAAATGTTTGTTATATAGAAATGTTAAAGAAAAATTAGTTATACAATTTTAGTTATAGAAATGTTAGAAATGTTTGTTTTAGATATGGTCGATGTTTTTTTAGTTTATTATATTTTTAGTTATAAAATTTAGAATTTGCATATAAGAAATCACAATCCAATCATTTAAAAAATATTACTTTACTTTTGCGGCATATAGTATTTGTTGTCGACGATGCCCGGCCCGCATCCTCGCCATCGACCCGTTCGCGATGACGTCCTGCTTCAGAGGACCCATGTCTGGGATTGGGCTCTGCCGGGCTGACACTGGGAGGTGCTACCGGAGATATGATCCTGTGATGGTTCCTTGTCTTTTGGTGTCCACCGCCCGCGCCCCAGGAACCGCGAGTGGCCTAGATTCTTCTATAGTATTCGATCTTTATTAGCTACCTAGCCAGTGATGTATTGGAGATTATATATTATTTGAGACGATGTATTCGAGATTATATATTATTCGAGACGATGTATTCGAGATTATATATTATTCGAGACGATGTATTCGAGATTATATATTATTCGAGACGATGCATATTATGTACTATATGATTCAGTTTTTCCTTATTGATTGCATCCATGCATTGTAATTTGAATACTAAATTGTTTTATATTTCTTCTGTATTAGTTAAATAAAAGCTATGGCAGACAATATCGACAGAGAGGGAGAAGAGGCCCTGTTCGAGATCATACGCAGCCCTAGCAGGCCAGATGATCTGAATGAAGCAAATGACGACTCCCAATATCTGAACAATACTGGGGAGGGTGATGATAAGATATTCGATCTCGACGACCGAGCTGATGAAGTCATGAACTATGATTATGATTATGATGACGCAGACAATGATTATGATGACGAATACAATGTTGATCTTGAAATAACAAAGACTACCGGCGAGGTATATTTATATAAGCAGGCATCTAGTGATCATCACATGTTTTTTTAATTGATGATATATTAACAAATCGATCTTTCTTCTTTCAGCCCTCCGGATCGAGCAAATCTGCTTCTACAGACAGCAGGACAAAGCGCGGCCCGAGCAAAAAGTTGAAGGAGGGTGTAAAGTACAACATCGATTCCATCAAAGCTAGTGGCGAACCCCTCACGCCTAAGAACATTGCGAGCAAATTCGTTCGTCAGTGCGGAGTTCTTGTGAAGGACCAACTCCCGATCTCCATTCAAGAATGGAAAGAGCCAAAAACTGAACGCCCAGATGTTACTTGGGTCGACGACAGAGCAAAACAAAAGCTTTGGGAATCTCTGATGGAACATTTCACCCTACCAGATTATTTCACTGATGCAGATGTGCAGAAAGTCAAGGACGCTGCTCTTAAGAAGATGGCAATTACATTCAACACCCACAAGAAAACTGTATGGACCAACTACCTCGCTGCAGGAAGGAAGACTCCAGAATTCAAGGGAACACTGGAGAAGCAAAGAGAACACTGGCCCGCTTTCGTGAAATTCAAGGAATCAGAATTATCTAAGGAACGGTCGACAAAAAACAAGGCCAATGCTGCAAAAAAGACGCAGTTCCATAGGCTGGGTCCAGGTGGCTACGCGGTGGCAGTGCCTAAGTGGGATAAGTCTGAGCAAGAGATGGAGGATGCAGGGGTCACTCCGGTTACTAGGAGCTGGCCCCCCAGGTGCAGAACTTGGTTCTATGCGCATGGGGGGGGGGCGTTGGACCCGAAGACAGGCCTGGTTTCGAAGAAGGCAAGTCTAAAAGGAGCAGAACAAAAGTTACTTGACGCAATAGAAGATGCTCGAAAGGGGGTGTTCACGCCCAATAGAGAGAACGACGAGCTTACGCGCGCCCTGGGAAATCCTGAACACCCGGGAAGAACACGAGGCAAGGGCGTTATTCCCTGGTATGAGGGCTTTTCGGAATGGAACGACGACTACTGGACCCGTGCAAGAAAGAAGATGGAGGAGGAGAAGAAGAGGAAGCTGGAGGAGGAGCAGAGGAAGCAGGACGCGGAACGCCTTCAAGGCCTAGAAGCAAGGCACGCGGACTTGGCACTCAAATTCCAGCAGTAGCAGCAGCAGATCGACTCACTTAGCCAGGAAAGGGGGTTTCAGCAGCGGCAACAGCAAGCGGATGATCATCCAGCATTGGATAGCACCGTCCCATCCATGCCGAGAAGCAGCGTTGGTTCCGCCCCGGGCGACGCACTGCTGGATACATACCCTATGGATGACATCATTGAGAACACTAACTGTGAGCTACACTTCAAAATGAAGAACATATCCATGAAGGTGGCGAACGCCCTTGCTTTTACAATTATCCCCGAAGCAACCTTCCATTGCGCCCCGATTCCAGTGGGCTATGCTCGTGTCTTGGTTGATGAGGTGGTGGGCCCATATTCGGGGCTAGAGCTTGACATTCCTGGAGGTGACGACGAGCAAACACTGGGAGAGGCCATACATCGTATCATCCTATGGAAAAAGGATTGCATCATCTTTCGAAGTCCACCGACACCGCGTCTGCCGACTCCTCCTCGAAGTCCGCCACCGTGTCAGCAGACTCCCGCTCCTCCAAGTCCACGGACGCGTGAGCAGACTCCTGCTTCAAGTCCGGCACAGCATCAGGCCACTCCTCCTGTTTCAAGTCTGACACCGTGTCAGGCCACACCTCCTGCTTCAAGTCCGGCATAGCGTCAGGTCACATCTCCTGCTTCAAGTCCGACACCGTGTTCAGGCCACACCTCCTGCTTCAAGTCCGGCACAGCGTCAGGCCACTCCTCCTGCTCCAACTAAGCCACGTCAGCCGTCTCCGCCGCCTAAGCAATCGCAGAAGAGACACGCCGCAGCTATGGTGCGTAGCGGTACGAGTCGAGGTAGTACGGAAAGTACAAGCGGAGACAAGCGATATAAATATGGTCCAAGCAGCCTCGCTCCTCTTCCTCAGAGGCCTTACGACATGACCGAGGAGCAAAACGATGCAATAGTGCGGGCCGAAGTGGACGCTCATTTTCGATCGAAACCGGCAACGCCGCCGAGGGAGAAAGTGCCTGAGGAAAAGATTGACCACTTCATTCGTATGGCTAGACCACCAGCTCCCAAGCCTGTTGACTCAAACTATGAGCGCCAAATCAGGGCGGCACATCGAGCACGACTACAGAAAGAAGCAAGCTCGAGCTCGAGCCAACAAGCAACTGTCAAAAAATGTGGGAAAACCGTTCCCCAGCTGGGAGAACAGGCGGCACAATCGAACCCCCCCCCCCCCGCTTGTTGTGCCAACAACACATGAGAGTACGCGCGCCCAATATTATTGTGGGCAAACCGTTTACGTTCCCGAGCTGGGCGATGTGGTAATAACCGAGGAGCATATAATGCAGGCTGAAATGCTCAAGATCACTGTTGGACAACTCCTCGATATCGAGCCCATGCCTCCGCTTAGAGAGGAGGAAATAATACGGAAATATGTCCACGGCGAACCTTTGGTCGAGCCCGAGGAGGTCAAGAACCTCCCAACGAGAATGTATGAATTGCATGATTGGTACATGAAAATTACCAAGATTTCCAATCGAGAGTCCCTCATGGTGCAAGTCGAGGAAGATCATTACTTCCATAAGAAAGCTCTGGCCGTTGAGTATTCAGAACTATTTCAGTTATTCAATGAAGATGCACTCGACAAATCAATCGTCAGTTGCTATTGTCTGTAAGTGATTTCTTTCTGTAATTTAAGTCTCAAGCTAGCTCTAGTGCTCATTGATTGATCATTAATTACCTGTAATTATATATCCTCACTATATATTCTTTTCTGTGGTATTATGCAGGATGAAGATGTATGAAATGAAAAAAGCTGGACGCTATGGCATTGGGTTCATTGACCCAAATACCGTTAATGAATACACATGGAAATTGGAATGGTGTAGACAAGATGTAGAGAAAAACATGGTAGAGTTCTTGAAGCGCCTCAATAGCAATGAAGATATACTACTTCCTTACAACTTCGAGTGAGTCACACTGTCTTGTACTACAAATTCTGTTTTTGCTTACTAGCTACATGTTAATAAGTGTATAGGGTTTAGGGTTATAGTTGATTAGTGTTATGCACATGCCCGCTTAATTTATACATGCAAACGTATGCGCATGCAGCTTTCACTGGATCTTGTTAGACATTAAAGTTGACGAAGGAAAAGTTGAAGTACTGGACTCACTACTTAAAAAAAATAGTGACTACAGCATCGTGAAGGGGATAGTCGACAGGTTATTTCAATCATTATTAACTATATCTCGGCCTATTTAGTTCGTCATTTCCTGATATGAACTATTTTTAATAACTCCTTTATTAATTTTCTTTGCCGGCGGGTAGGGCTTGGGCAAAGTACATCAAGGTGACTCTACGAAAATGGCGACAAAAGCTATGTTGGTATCGACCCAAGGTAAGTAATTAAGTAGTACTAGCTAGCTAGCTACCATCTCTTTAATTATTATTTCAATATCATTAATTAATTAACATGCTTGATTAATTATTATCTGATTAAATTCTATTGTCGTAAAGGCCCTGAAGCAGGCGCCGGGGACTCAAGTGTGTGCATACTACGTTTGCGAGAACATTCACATGATGGCGTCCGAAAGGAGCAGATCTAATAGACAGGACTGGGTACATTTGCCAGAACACTATTCACAAATCTTACATGATTGTCGATATCTAGTCACACAACTAATACACATGCATATTGATCTTCTTCTTAATAGTTCAAAGAGGTGCGGGACAAGCTCCTATCAGAGGAGCGCATACGAGCACTTCAAGAGGAAATAGCAGGATTTTTGCTCGACCAGGTCATAGATCCCAAAGGAGAATACTATTACCCGCTACCGCCCCATGAACCACTTGTCATCGTGCTCCGAAGGCACCAAGGCAACATGTAGGAGAAATTGTATATATATACATGTGTATGTGTGAATAATTAATGGTGGTTGTGAGACATTCGATTATATATATATATATGATCAGTTCTACGAGAAAATCTATTTATATATATGCATAACGTGTACAATATGTAGTATCGTAAAATACCAGCAAACAAAAAAAGAATTAAATGGAAAACACATTAATGAAAAAATAAAAATAAAAACCAACCCCCCCCCCCCAACATTTAGTACCGGTTCGTGCTACCAACCGGTACTAATGGTCTACCAGCACCCGGGCCTGGCTCGTGCCACGTGGTGGCACTTTAGCGCCGGTTCGTATCGAACCGGTACTAAAGGGGGGGGGGGGCTTTAGTCTCCACTCCATACTGCCGGTTGAAGAACCGGCACTAAAGGTCCTTACGAACCGGTGATAAAGGCATGTTCTGCACTAGTGGCGGCTAGCAACACGCGCACTGTCGACCACGTAGGAGCTCACTCTCATCTTCTCCCATTAAAGTATAATCTCCATCTTTTTTTAATTCAAAGTATAGTTTTCCTTTAAGATTTAAACAAGTTTACTCGTGATTGCAAATTGCAAATCGGAACTGATGTATTGAGCTGATTGATTAGCGATTATTATCTATTGAATCAGACAGACAATTAACAGATCGAACTTCTTTTTATTACAGAATTGTTACAAAATGAAAAAGGAACGGATAAATTATATCTCTTTTTATGCAATACGCAGCAAAGAAGAGGGTTGATCCTCCGTTTTCATAACCTTCTCCGACATCGGTCGCAGCCATGGCAGAAGAGCGAAGATGATATAATAGATGATCCGTCAAACTTTGATCCGTAGCAGTGAATGTAACTCTCTTTCCGCACGTCATATAAAAAGGCGCATGCATGACGCGGCAACTAGCTCGTCGTTGTTTATGCGACCAATGCATGTGCTAGCTAGTAAAACAACTGACAGATCTGAGACCTTACGAACCCCACCTTTGTTGCAGTAATTCTGCCCTCTGTTGCTATTTCCAGGTCGTCAAGGCTGTTCAGTTTATGACGCGCGGTGTGTGATGTCTCTTTGTCGTGCACAACTTGCTAGCTATCTACTCCTAGATCGATTCGCCTCCACTCAGCAGACGGAAGCGCAGTGCTGCTTGGATTCATAACAAAAATCTATGATGTGTTGCGATACTTGAGAGCTAATCCTATCCACTACCCTCTATTTTGTAAGTTTCTAAGAGCATCTTCAACCGATCCGGTATATCACGTCCCCTAAATATCGGTTTACAAAACGAAACGTTTTTTCGCATTTTTACAGTATGGCTTTTGTTCTGACAGAACAGATCCCGTAACAAAATTTTATGGTCTTCACAAAATTGCACAAACACCCTAAAACACCCGTTAAATTACAATTGTGTCCACCTCGGCCGCTTCCACCGCGACGATCTCATCAGGATGGACAAAGGGCCGACGCTGGAGCTCACAACAAGAAGACGCCATCCGCATCAATCCCGCGGTGGTGGCTAGCGGGAGCAGGGGGCAGTGTGGTGGCAACTAGCTAGCTCGTGCCGGCGGCGACAGCAGCCGCTAGCTAGCTAGCTCACGCAGCAGAGCCGCTAGCTAGCTAGCTAGCCCGCGCAGCTCACAGCAGCGGCTCGCGGCTCGAGCAGTGGCGGCAGCTCACGGGTCGGCAATTAGGGTCCGGTGGTCATCGGAATTGAGGCGTTTGGGTGAGGTCGCGTTAGGAAAAGACCATGGCGGGAGCTGAAAGTTCCCTCCCACCAACTGTTTCATTATTTTCAGGTCCATGTAAAAATTGCCCCAATCTCGTAGATATAGAGAAAATGGCTCGGAATATGCAAGTTCCGCAAAAAAATTAAAGGACGGACGATTTTGCGGGATCTATTCGGGGCGGAAAAAACGTCCTCAACACATAGACCGGCGGTTATTTTGGCGGGTGACCTTTTTACATGATCTGCTAGAGATGGTTTAACTAGTTTATCCATTCTCAGCACATGCAAACCCTCCACTTCATCAACCATGTGCATTTCATTTATATTTCACTTTCTACCACATGCAAACCTCCACATCAAATATATGCAAGCCCTCCACGTCATCTTTTTTTTTCACCAACAAATTATTCGATCTCGATCCATACTCCATAGACAGAGTACAGACCAAGTGTACCTTGGGAGCACATTGCATTAAAGCCAGTAATTAATGAGCTGTCCATGAAACTAATTATCTCCCTGGCAGTATAGTGGAAAGGAATCTTGGTGCTATCATCTGTCCATCAACAAACAGAGCCGCTTTGCTCCTGAGCAGTGTGCGTAACGTGGCATGTGGACGCGTATAGTCCTGTCCTGCGACAAACAGCTCCTCGCTCACAGCTTTTGAGCAGTGTGGGTAAGAAATGTCGACGAGCACAGCGCAACTCGAGTTCCACGAGTGAATAATTAAATCAGTGTTAATTTCTGTAGCCGTAGCAAAAATAGTTGCTATATAAACCGCCCAAGCTAGGTAAGTAATCCACACAAACACAACACCAGCCTCATAGCAAGAGATAGAGAAAGCAATGGCTGCCAAGTCTTCCCAGACGATGACAATCCCTACCGACGCCGAGCTAATCCAGGCGCAGGCTGACCTTTGGCGCCACAGCCTCAGCTACCTCACACCAATGGCGCTCAGTTGCGCCATCCAGCTCGGCATCCCTACCGCGATCCATCGTCTCGGCGGTGCCGCGTCGTTGCCGGACCTGGTCACCACGCTGTCCCTCCCACCATCCAAGGCGCCGTTCCTCAGCCGTCTCTTGCGGCTGCTGTCCACGACGGGGGTGCTGGCGTCAAACGAGGTTGGGATCTACAGCCTCGTCCCATTGTCCTACCTCCTCGTGGATGGTGTACGCATCGACGGCGATGCTAGTCAGACGGCTCTTGTGCTTGCCGTGACCTCCCGGCATTACATGGAGGCGGCCATGGGGCTAGCCGACTGGTTCAAGAAGGATACCGCGCAGCCCGTGCCGTCACCATTCGAGGAAGTGCACGGCGCGGCACTCTTCGAGGAGAGTATGGCGGTCCTCGACCCAGAGTGTGACAAGTTGTTCAATGAAGCTTTAGCTGCCCATGACCATATGGGAATTGGTACAATATTGCGGGAATGTCATGGCCTATTCAGTGGCTTGCAGTCGCTCACAGACTGTTGTGGTGGTGATGGGACGACTGCCAGGTCCATCGTTAAGGCCTACCCGCATATAAAGTGCAATGTGTTGGACCTTCCAAAGGTGGTTGATAAAGCTTCGAGCGATGGTTCCGTTAACTATGTTGCCGGTGACATGTTCCATTCCATCCCACCTGCTCAAGCTGTAATGCTAAAGGTACAAACTGGTTTGTCTCCACAATGTTATACCTTTTTAGCGCTCGTGATTCTATACCTCATTAAAGTCGAGAGTTTGTATCACTAGTATGTACATTCTTTTGATGTATCCTTTATATTTAAATGAAAACTACCAATAGTAATGCATAATTACACTGAGTGCATAAATTTTATGTCTTCTTATTACACACTGCTTAACCGCATATATATTTTGCCATGTCAGCTTGTTCTACACTTCTGGGGTGACGAGGACTGCATCAATATCCTAGCCCAATGCAAGAAGGCCATTCCTTCCCGAGAAGCTGGAGGAAAAGTGATTATCATAGACATTGTGGTTGACTCTTCTTTAGGACAGATGTTCGAAACCCAACTGCTGATGGATATGGCAATGATGGTATATACCAGGGGACGACAGCGGGATGAAAATGACTGGAGTTCCATCTTTGCGAAAGCAGGGTTTAGCGACTACAAAATTGTCAAGAAACTTGGAGTTCGAGGTGTCATCGAGGTCTATCCATAAGGTTGTGCTGCAAATGATGTGATGGCGACCCTTTGGTATCCATAAAGTAGTGGTGTGCTATAACTACTAAATAAGGCACCCGCAAAAAAAAACTACTATATAAGGGCGTCAGTGCCATACTTTCTAAAGCAAAGCACAATGGAGAAAATTAGTAGCTGAAGCGCGTTAAGTGCCTGGTCACAAAATAATCTGCGCGTGCATGTGTTTGTATGTGTGTGTGTCTGTGCCTGTGTCTGTGTTAATTAGTTTCAAGAAGTGTTGGGACACTCGGTGTGTGCTATGTACGTGGCATGTTTGTGTGTTCCAACAAGCTGAGACATTAAGTTTATTTTGCATTATGGTATATGCCTATAACCTTGTCTACGAATGGTGCAACGGGAGAGATTTCGTATATGTTTGTCATGCTAATATCCAAAAATATTTTTTGTTTAGTATATATTTTTTGAACAAGGTTTGGTATTTTTCTTGGGTGCGGCTACACATTTGCTGCTTGATTTTGGGAAAGCACAAGTTTTTTCCCAGATAACCACCACCGTCAAACCGACGCAACCCTCCTGGCCATATCCCCCATTCCCTCTGATCTGCTGCTCTTCCATTGTTGCAACAGCTTTCCATTACGCGAACCAATCTGTGATTGGATGGTTAGGTGGATAGTGGTTTCCCCAGCCCACCAAGGTAAGGTCCTGGTGCTTGCATTTATCCTTGACTTATTTCAGGATTTTCGACGATGCGCGTTTAGTGAAAGGAGACGTTCCTGTTGACTACGAGGAGCCTATGGAAAAAAGCTTTTCATGACCAGATCAACAAAAGGAAAAGGTATATCTCACCATAGGTGACACCAGTATAATGAGTATTATTCTGCTGTTTTCTTCTTCTTTCATTTTCATTATTCCACTTTTTTTCTCCCTTATTAATTGTATAGTTCAGAAAATACATAAACAAAGTAGTGGTGTGTGCTATAAGAAATAAATAAGGGCACCTGTGCCGGACGTTGTGAATAGTAAATCAGAAAAATACTAGAAAAATCAAACAATTCTGGAAAAAAATAGTTGACCAGTATAATCTCTGCCGATGATCGATGGCTTCCATTGACGATGAGCGTGGGATGCTGATCTAATTGCATCAGTTTTTCACCAGTTGATGTCCGCAGAATAATGCAGATACCACTTCAGGTGGAGCTATTGGATGATTTTGCGGCGTGGCGAGCAACTAGATCAGGGACTTTCGCTGTAAAATCAGCTTACCGTGTAGAGTTCGAACGCCACTCCGGGAATCAATGGTTGCGACAAGATGGCCAAGGTTGTATGCAAATTAATCCGATTTGGAAATCGGCATGGCGCCCTTGTATACCTGGAAAAGTTAAGCATTTTATCTGGAAAGTTTTCTAGCAGACTGACACATCCCCCTAAGTGCATAGTGCCCTATATGCAAAGTTGGAATGGAAGATATACATCACTGCTTATTCACTTGCTCCCGTGCAAAGAAAATTTGGGCTGAGTTGGATTTTGCCGATGAGATGAACAGGGCAGTGGCCCAAGACCGGTCGGGATCCGTAATAATGGAAATCTTGGGCAGAATTGAAGGTACAGTCTGTGAACTGCCCAAAGCGGAATTATTCACGTCAGCAGCATGGTACATCTGGTGACATCGCCTGCTGGAATTTTGTCTATTTTGGGCCTAGCCCAGTAGCAGTTTCAGAAATTCCTAATAAATCCTAGAGGCCCACGCAGCCCATTCGTGCAAGGCAAGAGCTGAAACTAAAGTTTAGTTCCACATTGCTAGTTTAGAGGGAGTTGGATCTTTTTATAAGGGAGGTTCTTTCCCCACTTGTACGAGCATGGAAACAAGAGGGACATCCACGCGCGCTCCTCCTCCGCCGCGCCTCGCCTCGCTCCTCTCAGAGAGGCGGCCAAGTTTAGGGTCTCGGATGCTGGCACTGAGATCGTGCGGCTGAAGAACGTACATTATGTCCACTCTCTTGTTAGCGGATCTCTTCTGTGTAGAGATGGCTACAAGCTTGTTTTTGAGTCGAATAAATTTGTAATATCCAAGTATGGAACCTTTGTTGGTAAAGGTTATGAGTCAGGAGGCCTGTTTCGTTTATCCTTATCAGACGTTTGCAATAAAGTTGTTAATCATATTTGCAACAATAGTGAATCAAATGTGTGGTATTCACGTCTTTGTCATGTTAACTTTGGTTGCATGTCGCGACTAGCGAAGTTGAACTTAATCCCTAGTTTCACCACTGTCAAGGGATCCAAGTGTCAAGTGTGTGCGCAAGCTAAGCAACCTCGTAAGTCTCACACGACTGGGGAAACGAGAAACCTTGCACCACTAGAACTCATACATTCAGATCTATGTGAAATGAATGGTGTTTTAACAAAAGGTGGAAAGAAATATTTCATGACGTTAATTGACGACTCCACTAGATACTGTCGTTTGTATCTTCTGAGATCTAAGGATGAGGCTTTGAACTTTTTCAAGATCTATAAAGCTGAAGTGGAAAACCAACTTGATCGAAAAATCAGGAGGCTTAGGTCCGACCGTGGTGGAGAGTATTTTTCCAATGAATTTGATGCTTTTTGTGCGGAACATGGTATAATCCATGAGAGGCCGCCTCCCTATTCACCTCAGTCAAATGGGGTGGCCGAACGAAAGAACCGTACTCTAACTGATTTGGTTAACGCCATGTTAGACACATCGGGTCTCTCCAAGGCATGCTGGGGGGAGGCGATATTGACAGCATGTCATGTCCTAAACCGAGTTCCCACAAAGAACAAAGAAATAACTCCATTCAAGGAATGGGAGAAGAAAAGGTTAAAACTCTCTTATCTACGAACATGGGATTGTTTGGCGAAAGTCAATGTTCCAATTCCAAAGAAGCGGAAGCTTGGACCAAAGACTGTGGATTGTGTTTTCCTTGGATATGCTTTTCATAGCTTTGGCTATAGATTCTTGGTTGTAAAATCTGAGGTACCTGACATGCATGTCGGTACGATCATGGAGTCGAATGATGCGACTTTCTTTGAAGATATCTTTCCCATGAAGGATATGGCTACCTCATCTAATCAGGAGATGCCTAGTTCATCGAATCAGGAACCAGTTACAATTACCGAACCTGCCATTTCAATGGAACACTTTGAAAGTTCTATGGAGGAGGACAATGAAGTTCCTACCAGGAGCAAGAGACAGAGGACTGCAAAGTCCTTTGGTGATGATTTTCTTGTGTATCTCATAGATGATACTCCCAGTTCTATTTCAGAGGCCTATGCATCTGAAGATTCTGACTACTGGAAGGAAGCGGTTCGTAGTGAGATGGATTCCATCTTGCCGAATGAAACTTGGGAGTTCACTGATCGTCCTTATGGGTGCAAACCTATAGGATGCAAATGGGTATTCAAGAAGAAGCTTAGGCCTGATGGTACTATTGTAAAGTACAAGGCTTGGCTCGTGGCTAAGGGTTATACCCAAAAGGAAGGTGAAGACTTCGTTGATACTTACTCACCTGTGGCTCGACTGACCACTATTCGAGTTCTAGTTTCACTAGCTGCCTCACATGGTCTTCTCGTTCATCAAATGGATGTTAAGACTGCTTTCCTAAATGGAGAGATGGACGAGGAAATTTATATGGAACAACCAGATGGGTTTGTAATAGATGGTCAGGAAGGAAAAGTGTGCAAGTTGCTGAAGTCTTTGTATGGACTCAAGCAAGCACCCAAACAGTGGCATGAGAAGTTTGAAAGAACTTTAATAGCTACAGGCTTTGTTGTAAACGAAGCTGACAAATGTGTGTGTACTATCGCCATGGTGGGGGCGAGGGAGTTATCCTTTGCTTGTATGTTGATGACATATTGATTTTCGGAACAAATCTGAATGTTATTAAGGAGGTCAAGGATTTCCTATCTCGCTGTTTGGAGATGAAGGATTTAGGAGTGGCTGATGTCATTTTGAACATCAAGTTGTTGAGAAACGATGATGGTGGGATTACATTGCTTCAATCTCACTATGTGGAAAAGATCTTGAGTCGCTTTGGCTATAGTGACTGCAAGCCTTCTCCAACACCATATGATGCTAGCGTGCCACTTCGAAAGAATCGAAGAATTGCTAGAGATCAATTGAAATATTCTCAGATTATTGGCTCGCTTATGTACTTAGCCAGTGCTACAAGACCTGACATCTCTTTTGTTGTTAGCAAACTGAGTCGGTTTGTCTCAAAACCAGGAGATGTGCATTGGAAAGCTCTAGAAAGAGTTTTGCGTTATTTGAAAGGCACTGCTAATTATGGAATTCACTACACTGGGCACCCAAAGGTGCTTGAAGGGTATAGTGACTCAAATTGGATCTCAGATGCTGATAAGATAACGGCCACGAGCGGATATGTATTCACTCATGGAGGTGGCGCTGTTTCTTGGAAGTCTTGCAAGCAGACCATCTTAACGAGGTCAACAATGGAAGCAGAACTCACGGCACTAGATACAGCTACGGTCGAAGCAGATTGGCTTCGCCGGCTCTTGAATGACTTGCCGGTTGTTGAGAAACCTGTACCGGGTATCCTTATGAACTGCGACAATAAAACTGTGATCATGAAAGTGAGCAGCTGAAAGGATAACATGAAGTCATCAAGACACGTTCAGAGAAGGTTAAAGTCTGTCAGAAAAATGAGAAACTCCGGAGTTATTGCATTGGATTATATCCAAACGTCTAAAAATCTGGCAGATCCTTTTACTAAGGGTCTATCACGTAATGTGATAGATAATGCATCGAGGGAGATTGGTATGAGACCCACAATATGAGTTGTTCACAGTGGTAACCTATTCTTTGTGATCGGAGATCCTATGAATTAGATGTGGAAGACAAACTGTTGGTCAACTGAGAGGAGAGTATCCTTACTATCAACAATACCACTCCATGAAGATGCAATACTCTCCTAATCTGCATGGCAGGTTGATGTATATCTTAATGTGTTCTAAGTGGCTCATTTAAGCAGAGATATTGTCCTGCAGAACATCTTTGGAAGAACACACCACTATTAGAAAAGAGTGCTTTGGTTCAGGCCGGGTCAGCCCATTAGTCCCGGTTCAGTCCAGAACCGGGACCAATGGGGGTACTGGTCCCGGTTCGTGAGGCCAGGGGCCTGCCGGGCCTCGTGGGGGCATTGGTCCCGGTTCGTCTGGCCCCTTTGGTCCCGGTTGGTGGGACAAACCGGGACCAATGGGCCTCGCTCCTGGCCCACCACTATTGGTCCCGGTTGGTGGCTTGAACCGGGACCACAGGCTGCCTTTTAGTCCCGGTTCAAGCCACGAACCGGGACTAATGAGGTGCCTATATATACCCCTCGCCCGCGAGCAGAGCACTCCAGTGCTCTGTTTTTCTCTGGCCGGCGAGGGGAGGGCTTTGTGGTGCTCTAGCTCACCTCCTATGCACATGAGGTGTTCGATAAAATGCCCGATCCACACTAGTTAAGCTTTCTCCTCTCGAAGCTCGACCTCAAAGCTCCATTTTCCTCGAGATTTGTCTAGGTTTAGCGGCCCGTCACGTCCCATTCTCGTCTTCACCGCCGTCGATCGCCCGCGCCGATCTCATCTCTGGCACCACCGTGGTGAGCCTCTTGTTCTTATCTTCTTTCTGAAAGAAAAAAATTCTTACTTTATATAGATACTTGTCTAATTTTCTTACTATTTTATTGCTTGTTATTATATAGTGCGATGGTTTTGGTATCGGCCCCCGTCGGTCCTCGTCCTGTCTATGATTCGGATGTGGTATATATTATCTTTATAACTATTGGTTCATTTATTGTTGATGGAAATTATGCCGACCAACGTGACATAGATTTTATTTATCTAGGAGGTATGTGAACCGGAAATTCCAACCGACCCTATTGTCGAGAGGTTAAATTTAGTTGAAGAAGAAA